>NC_135394.1:15937500-16237500 GCF_051989625.1 Stigmatopora argus
GTATGTTTTTGTTTTGCACACTCCTTTGTTCAGTTAGTTCGGCAGATTGCAAGGCACGGCGGCTGGATGCCGCCAACTAGTGGACGGGAGGGGAAGTGTAACCAACTTTGTTCATTTCCACCAATACAGTTTTAAATTAGATTAGATTACATTAAACTTTATTCAACGTTATATCGTCGAATCTATTTTTTTAAAACAGCTTTAGTCTGAATTAAAGCATGATTTTTTTGGAAAATGTAAATAAATTTTATTTGGTATTAAAAACTGGATCCACATGGATATGTTGGAGGAGACGGCAAAACGTGTCTTTGTTAAAATTTGAATTTTTTTCAACCGTAAACCATCGGAATTTTTGGGTGCGTGGGACTTTTTTTGTTGCTTTGGGTTTTCTTTGTTTGGACTGGACGCGGTGCTTCCAAATGTGCTTTTTACTTCAACTTGACCGGGAAACAAAGTCTCCAGTCATAATTGAATCCGTAAAAAAGGAATTGGACGTGATCTGGAGCGCGGCGCGCTGAGAGAATAAGCTATTCATGGGGAGCCAAACAAAGCTTCTGATTACATGGCTCTCTGAGTCAAGCACCCCCCCTCGTACCCCCCTCAAAAACCCCGCTGATGATTTTAGCACGCATTTATTCTCTAATGCAAATCTCAACGCGTTCGCTGCTGAACTGCGAATTTTCTGCCGAGTGCCTCCACATAAAAATGCTAATTGGGGATAAAAAAAATGATCTCAAAAGGGGCATCTCATCCTTTGAACGGAGGGGGGGGGCCGTCCTAAGAAATGGTAAGCATCTGAAAAAATTGAAATGACAGTAATTTTACATGACGACGCCAAAACTTGCTTTTACGACAAAAAGGTAGTGTGCTTAACATAATTTTCAGTTTTCAAAATGCCGTGAACATACATATTGTAGCATTACCGCCACCTACTGTTTTAAAATACTGAAGTCAGACACCAAAACTTGCTTTTGCGACAACAAGGTAGAGTGTGCTTAACATAATTTTCAGTTTTCAAAATGCCGTGAACATACATATTGTATGTAGCATTACCGCCACCTACTGTTTTAAAATACTGAAGTCAGACACCAAAACTTGCTTTTGCGACAAAAAAGGTAGTGTGCTTAACATAATTTTCAGTTTTCAAAACGCCATGAACATACATATTGTAGCATTACCGCCAACTACTGTTTTAGAATACAGAAGTCAGACACCAAAACCTGCTTTTGCCACAAAAAGGTAATGTGCTTAACATAATTTTCAGTTTTCAAAACGCCATGAACATACATATTGTAGTATTATTGACACCTACTGTTTTAAAATACACAAGTCAAACACTAAAACTTGATTTTGCGACAAGGTAGAGTGTGCTTAACATAATTTTCAGTTTTCCAAACGCCGTGAACATACATATTGTAGTATTATCGCAACCTACTGTTTTAAAATACGGAAGTCAGACACCAAAACTTGCTTTTGCGACAACAAGGTGGAGTGTGCTTAACATAATTTTCAGTTTTCAAAATGCTGTGAACATACATATTGTAGTATTATCGCCACCTACTGTTTTAAAATACAGAAGTCAGACACCAAAACTTGCTTTTGCGACAAGGTAGAGTGTGCATAACATAATTTTCAGTTTTCAAAACACCGTGAACATACATATTGTAGCATTATCGCCACCTGCTGTTTTAAAATACAGAAGTCAGACACCAAAACCTGCTTTTGCGACAAAAAGGTAGTGTGTGCTTAACATAATTTTCAGTTTTCAAAATGCCATGAACATACATATTGTAGTATTATTGCCACCTACTGTTTCAAAATACAGAAGTTGGACACCAAAACTTGCTAATATGCAAGAAATTACGGTAATTATTTTCCCAAAAGTTTTACTTGCCGTTTCGGGAAGTGTTTGCGGCTAACTATACGGTTAAAAAAACGTCTACCGTTGCTTAAAGGAACTTTTATCCGCCACAAGGATTCGTCTTTCACGTCGTGGGCGTTAAACCCGACCGGAGGAGGCTCGGAAGCCTACGCGGGTGGAGGGGGCGGTGCTCATGTGGCGGGTGTGCACTTCTCAGCTTGATGAGTTATGACTGCGTCAGCGTAGCGCCGCAGATCTGAGGGGCTTTCATCCCCGCGACCTCCACCCTTGCATGCTAATGTGTTTACGAGAAGCGCGCCAAGAAGTGCACGTGACCGAGATTGATAAAAAAAAGTTGAATCGTGGCTCAGTCATCCTGTGGATTAGCCCACTTTTCATATTGTCCTTTGGGGGTCTTTCGTCTTAAATATATGAAAATCAAAAAAATATCAAGCAAATTACATGGAAAAAAATATTGAAATATTGAAAGATTCCTTTTTTGGCTCGCTATTTTAACTTGTCGTGATGATTTCAAAGCGGAACGTCGTGTTCTGAATAAATTTAGCATTTTGCACCTTGTAAAAAACGCTCCATTATTTTGAAAGTAGCATGCTCACTTCCTGTTAAACGACAAGGCAATTGTTTCAAGCAGTGAAGACGTGTGTTAGCTAAAAGCAAAATGTGACTAATAGTTGATTATTTTTGTATTTTTATTCCTTCGCAAGAATTAACTATTGGAAAAAATGAAACAATTTCAAAAGCATGAGAAAATGAGATGGTTTTTAGCTTTATTTTTGTACTCGTTGAAGGCAAACGTCACTCAGAAAATCAGAAAATTCTCTTTACCCACTACGCAATATGATTTTGGACGTTTGGCAGCACTAAATCAATATTTCTGCATGTAATCCCGTCAAAATAAAATCACCTTAAATCGAATCATCTCAAGCAAGATCATTAAAGTGCCTCACAGAAAAAAAAACTGAGGTAGAAGTGCAGTATTTCTCCTTACTTGGGCTGAAAGTTGGTTTTTAGTCGGGGCTCGTAAAGCGCGTTTGTCCTCCGGTTAGTTGTAAAATCTTTACGGTCCATTCGCGGCTGCCTTTTCAAGCGAGGAGGAGGCGATCTGTGAGGAGATAAGACAAATAAAAATAACCTGCGCTCCACAGGGCCGCTTGGACACGGTTGTTTTTTTTTTTGCTCAGCTAGATGTTAAAACATTGACGCGTCCCAACTGAGATGACAATCACCGCATTTTTCGAACGATAGGTCGCTGAAGAGTGCAATGACAACGAGGATGAAAACACAAAAAAAACCTCCCAGGGAGCCCTTTCGCTTACACAAAAAAAAATAAAAAATTTAAATTTCCTGCAGGGGTACATTCTTAACATCTAGCTCCCCTGCTGATGAAAACTTAAATGCATGTTGACGGCGTTTGTAAAACTGAAAATTATGTTAAGCACACTCTACCTTGTTGTCGCAAAAGCAAGTTTCGATGTCTGACGTCAGTATTTTGAAACAGTAGGTGGTGATAATGCTACAATATGTATGTTCACAGCATTTTGAAAACTGAAAATTATGTTAAGCACACTCTACCTTGTTGTCGCAAAAGCAAGTTTTGGTGACCTGAGCGTTAAAGTAACAATAACGTCAACAATAATGTTAAAAAAAATATTCAAAAAATGATAATTTTAAACTGCAGTTACGCCACCTGACCACCACAAAGAATGGGGGCGCTGTTGTGAGAAGAACGTTAGTTCCAGACAAACACTCAGAAGAAGAGGATGACAAGGAAAGCTTTTATTAGCATGTTAGCAATAGAAGCTAACGGAGCATGAACTCAAAAGAACAATAACAACCAAATTAAGCAATTATGAGATGCAGGACAACACCAATGTGACCCAGTAAATCATCCAAGTGAATTCTCTCTGGCGTTTTCTTTCTTTTTTTTCTTTTTTTTTTAAAAAGGATTTGTACATATCTGTGCGCAAAGAGCAGAAAATGTTGCACAAATCTAAAACTTGGGTTAAAATTAAAACTAGTTTTCCCTAGTTTTGATTGCGTGCTGTCCAAGCATAGTTGTCTGCTTAATGACTTTTATTATGTAAAGTGGAGATTCATTTTCATAACCCTCAAAAGGCGCTTTCGTGATTAAGAGTGGCTTTCTTTCCCAGGATGCATTGCAACGCTAGCTTTGAAGGGAAGGAACGGTTGTGGCATTTGTGGGAATGTTTTCATGTTATCCCTGTTTCTTTTAAAAGATAAGCAGCATGTCTCGAGTTTGGTATACGTTCCCTTCTCCAGGGAGTCATTATGCTAACGATCGCGTGTGCGCGGGTGAAGCGCCGACGCAAGACGGGATGCTGCGGATCAATTAGGGAAATGCCCAAGGACGAGATGAACTCGCGGGAGTGATGGGGGGAACACGGGAGGGAGAAAAATGCGCCGCGGGTAGGAGAAAGTGGATTTCCCAGGCCGGGGAACATCTGGCAAGAGGCCTTAGACAAATGGGCTAATTGTTGCACACGGTGCTAACGGTGCCAATGGTGATAATGGTGCTAACGGGGGTATCGGGAAAAGACTGGATTTTTTTTGTACATCTACTGAAAAGAGGAAATTAAAATAACTTGGATTTCATTTCTATTGGAACTGGGAGGGTTCATACGAAAGCGTATAGCAATTACTTTAAAACATTTTAAAAAATAAAAACCCTGGCCGTTTTTAAATTTATTTATTTTTGGGGTTGTTTTTGTGAATTACTTCTTTTTCAAAATTCATTTTTGTCTTAAGTTATTTTGATTTTTTTCCCCAACTCCGTTTTTCTGATTAATTTATTTTGACGGTTGTTGTTTTTTTTTTATTGTTTTTTCCGAGTGATTTGTTTTGAAGGTTGCTTTTTGAATTTTTTTCTTTGTTTTTTGTTTTATTTTGGTTTTTCCGAGTGATTTATTTTGAAGGTTGTTTTTTTAATTTATTTTCTTTGTTTTTTGGGGGGCTTTTTTCCCTGAGGTTGTTTTTTAATTAATTTGTTTTTTTCTTAATTTTTTTGTTTTTTTTTTCTTCCTGAAACTGGTAGCCAGAGAAAAAGTAAATAAAAATGAGCAAGCAGCAATTATTGAAATAAAAATGATCAAAATTATCATGAAACATTTGAACAAACTTTTCCAAATGGCTGAAGAAAGGCATTCAAAGTTTTTGATATAAAATGCGTATTTACTAGTTTGGTAAAGATTGGCGTAAGAAACTCGATTGATAGTATTTGGCAGCTGTGTATAAATGTTCTCATGACTTTCAGCATATTCAATTTGACAGGCAAATCAATGCGATTGGCCGCAACGCTGATGAGAGTTCACGCCCTCGCAACAAAGCGGCAAGTCTTTATTGACTGACCCGTGGATGAATCAAGCGGCCTTGTCACTCAATCAATGTCCTCTTTTACTTTAATTAAGTCCTTCGTCAGCAAATCCGGCGACGTAATACTCGGTCGGACATGATGTGACTGACGTGGGCGCTTTAGTCAAGTTCAGCAAATGAAAGCGACCTTGCTCGCCGTTCCATCGTGAATGTGTGGATAAAAGCGCAAAAATGCAAAGCTAACGTTAAATATTTGCAAATCCCAACATCCGAAAATCGGCTTCACTCAAGTCACAACTCTTTAAAACTTCAAATTCTGAATCTTCAATCACTGTCAATGGCAGTTTAATAACTGGTCAATGCCATTGACGGCCATTTTGACAGCGTTTATATGGCAATTGACCCAAATTTTACGTGTCTTTGTCCAAGCAGGGCTACTCAAAGAGACGTTCATCAAAGACCCCGACGGCCTGGTTTCCGTCAACCTGCTGGTGGTGTCGGCCGTCTCGGCCTTTGCCACCGGCGCCGTCTTCTCCGGCCTGGCCGTCTGCTGGATCATGAGTCACCGCAACCGCCCCGGGCGAGGGGGCGGCGCCAAAGGGGCCCGGCGCAAGAACGACAAAGAGCAAACGGTGCTGGGGCCTGGCCGAAGCGGCTCGGTCATGAGCGTGAGCCGGAACGCCGGCGGCGGGGACCGCTGCGACTCGCAGGTGGACAACCCCTTCGTCGGCATCAACGGCTGGCCCAAGGGCGACGTGGACCCCGGCCTGCTGCCCACCCCCGAGCAGACCCCGCTGCAGCAGAAACGAGTCCTGCGCCTCCCCGACGCGGACTGGGACCAGAGCCAGACCTTCCTCACCCCCTTGGGGACCCCGTGCCCCAACAACTCCGTCATCTACCTGAGCTCAAAGTTCCTCCAGGGAGGCGGCGCGGGAATGGTCCGGATGGACGAGCCGGGCGAGGTTCTGCTACCCCCGCACGCCGAGCGCCAACGTTACCTGGTCCTCTCCGCTCAACGCGGCGGCCAGGGCAACGGCGGCCGTCCGGTGGGCGCTCTGCGGAGCTCCGCGGGGGACTACATCTACCCCTCCACGCCCCGGGAATCCCCCGACAGACGGCTGGTGGTCTCGGCCCCCGCCCCCCACGTGGACTACGGGGAGCCTCGCTGGATCCACGAGGCGCCCAACTACAACGGCAACAACGGCGTGCCCTACCCTGGGCAACGGCAGGGCCTCATCCGGCCCGAAATGCTCGGCCATCGAGGGGGTCTGGGACCGCTGGCCGACTACAGCCACCTTCTCGTAAAGAGCGAAAGAACCCCTAGTGTCCAGTGAAGCCGGACACCCGGAGCCCGACCCTAACCCTCCTGCGATTCCTCCCTTCCCCCGTTTGTCCTTTCACCGTCTTTGGACGTTCCGACATCCAGCCGACCGGAGGGAGCGAAGAAAACCCGAACGGGACACTGGTACCGCCTCGTGCCCGTTCCTCGGCTCTCTAGCGCCGCCCTGCTGGCGGTAAGGCCCACGGAGCGAAGGACCCGGTTCCTGTTGGGAGTAAAGGCGCCTCAAGGAAGTAGAACCGTGGGGCGGAGCCACTGCGTGGAGACAATGATGGACAATTTTGACTGGAGGAGGCGGAGCCAAGGCCTCCCTTTTACTGTGGATCCACTTCTAATGTATATTTTGGTTCAGGAATTTTGTGCTTTTCCTGCCCCTCCCTCGCCCCATTTCTTTGGGGGTACCACAGCGGTACCCCACGGGATGTGTGACTGTGTGAGCACGGGTTAACTCGCTTTGTTCAAGCGTCAACTCTACGGAGGTGGGGCTAAAATGGGGGTCCTGGGAAGCCGCCATGATAGTCATTTCCCATAATGCCTCTGGAAACGGAAGCCTGTTACATCCAAAAAAGTATGTGGTTTCCCAACTGGTTCAGACTCCACCAAGCCAACTGAGTCTTGGACTGGTGGCACCAGTTCGCTGGTTTGCGTACATCCCACCTCACCAAAGTGTGTACACCACCAACTTTTGAATCTGGTTTAGACCGGCCCAAACAGTGCAGGGGTAAATACGCCCTAAAAGAAAGACAAGTTTAAAGCTACGCTGTAGCTTTAAAATGTTGAAGCATATCTGCCAGAACTTTCCACCCCCTTCCAGAGGGGCTTGCGAGGTCCTAACGGGACCGGGACTCACTAGAACCCGTGGATCGGTGGCCTTGTCCACATGTGTTTTTCCACCAGATTGAGTGATCTCGTGTTAGGAGACTTGACGGCTAACAGGTGCGTGGAAATGAGACCAAGTCACGTGGAATCTGACCTTTTCAAATCTGAGGACACTTGCTAATATCGTTCTAAATCTGACAAGGGTTCGAATTCCCGAACACTCCCCATGACCAGAAATTGGAATTCACGCCATGAAGACTAAGGCTAAAAAGTATTTGGTAGAAACGCCACTCGAGGCATCCCGCCGTAGCATTTAGCTTGATTTGTTTTGGGGGTTTTTGAACCGCCTCAAGTGTTTCTCCTGAGATGGCTTAGAGGGAAAACCCAAGAACATGGCTGCAATCCCAGAGAAGAATTAAATGTCTTAAGAAGGGCTTCCAATCGGCGAAGCGTTCAGGGACAGATAACATGTTCGTTTGACAATGAGCTAAAGAATCTGCTGAGTGACAAATCCGGGTTGCTTAGAGAGGTTTTTCGGTTATTATCGAGTCCAGATCACCTGCCAATACCAACTCTCGATTTTAAAAAAAAAAGTCCTTTTTCTGCTGTCTTGCAATGTTGCGTTGAACAAGGGAGCCCCCCCCCCAAAAAAAACATCTGGATTTCGTTCCTTTGCCACCCATAAGAATACCCAAATATATCCCATCAATTAATAGCTGTGGGGGAAAAAAGCAATAATGTGCAATATCCAACTTTACCATTTTTACGTCCTTTTTCTGCTGTCTTGCAATGTTGCGTTGGACTAAGACCCCCCCCCAAATCTGGATTTTGTTCCTTTATAACCCATAAGAATACCCAAATACATCCCATCAATTAATAGCTGTGGGGTAAAAAGCAAGTATTTCGTAATGGGTTAAGAGAATTTTCGGATTTTGACCCTTTTTCCGACTGGCATAAAAAAGTAAAGCTGAATATTATCTAATACTTTTGAAATAGCTTTTTTTTTTCAATATTAAATTATTGCAAAGGAATAGAAATACATACAGCAAATCGCGTTTTGGTTTTAGCTAACTCACTTCTACTAATGCACTAGAATTTCGGGTCGGATTCGGGCTCAAGATCTTACCTCTAATGCACACGTGTCATTGAAAAGGAAGTGAGCATGCAATTGAACTTTCAAAATAATACAATGTTTTGACAACGTGGAAAACTTATTTAGAACATGACATTGCGTTTTGAAATGAACTGTAATGGTGAGTTCAAATGGCTTTCAACATTTTTTTTTATTTTTTTTGCTGTAAGAAAAAAAAAAGAACATTGCTAGTTTTTCTTTCTTTCACAGTTTTGATACAAAACGCGTATTTAGCAGTTTGGTAAAAACTGAAACATTTTTGTCGTATTTGACAGCTCTTTGCCAGCCTTTATTTCCCAGAAAATGAACAAAGCCCCTCTTGCCTAGCTCCCCCGTTTTGCGAGATCTGATCTGACCTGACCTTAAGCTTCGCTAACGTGAGTCGCGGACGTCTGGCCAATCGGCTAGCTCCGTTGGGAGCACTCCTCGCCAACACTGAAAGCTCTTTGTGCGCTTACAAATAGCCGTTAAGAGTCGGAGCCCGGTCTCGCGGAATAGCAATGAGCAAGGCCAAATGGCTTCATCCATCATGGGAGAAAAGACAGGGGTGCTGTATCTTTGCCCGATTAAACACTATCAGAAACACGGATCCACTTTAACAACCTAATATGGCAATATTTGGGTGGTGAAAATCCGAGAAAACTTGCGGAATTGGATGGCAGCTAGATGTTTGTTACTACCCTCTAGTGGCGGTGGCCAGAAATGCAATTTTTCGTTTTAAACTCGAGAAAATTTTTCTTACTTTGAACCGCTCGTAAGTCAAAGCAATAGTTCCGATTTTTAACAATTTGTAATGCAAAGTACTTTTATCACAAGGCATGAGCGTACTAAAAATGAGTTTTTTCGACTAATTAGATTTGAAAGTTGGGGAAAGATTTCAAATTAACTGAGGGACCACTTTTAAGTTCTCTTAAGTCAAAGGCACTCGTATCTCAGGGCGGCCCACTTTATTATGAAAATGTGTCTTTGCGGAGGAAAGGGAAATTAATCAAATTTTTGGGTGATGGAAATATCAGCCAAGTGGCACTACTTTTGTTGTTGTTGTAATTTAAGTACTTTTAAGTACCAGGACTTGAACCAATCGACTTGGCAAATTTGAGTTAAAAAAAAAGTATTTTCTTGTCAATTATGACACACAAATATCAACTTCTCATATCTTAAATCAACTTTTATCTCACTACCCCACTTAACTATCAAGTGTATAGTGTCACTCGTATCTCAAATATTACCTTTTTATTTATTTATTTAAATATATTTGACTTTTTTTATCCTATAATGTAAATTTCGACTCAGGCGATCCTATTTATTTCTAACCTTTAACTTGCTATTTTTCCCTTTTTCTTTTTTTTAAATGTTTATCTTTTATTTAAGAATTTTCCCATTTTTAGTGGTATTTTTTAATTTAACATTCTATTGTTATGATTTGTTTTCATGGTTCATTCCCCGATGCTTTTGATTCATCCCATCGTATAACGTACTATAAAACTAAAACCATTTTTCCAAGTAAAAAAAATACAAATCCTATCTTTTTTTAATAATTTCCATTTTATGAAAGGATTTCCCTCGCGCGGCAGGAAAAGAACAACTCAATTAAGATGAAAGTAGTCACTTGAATTGCCTGATCTATTAAAAAAAAAACTTAAGGCGTCCACAGCGATAAGGTTTTACAATAAGTAAAAAAAATTTTTTAAAACACCCCCCAAAAACCCACCAACCATCTTCTTGTAATTTTCCCTTGAATACCTTTCCCATCTATTTGAAAGCCGACTATTTTCCACGAGCGTCGACGTCTAGAGAGCGCAGTGGCAAATTGCCTCCGGCGTTGTCTGAGACGGACGAAAGCGAGGGCGGGGGAGGGTTAGCGAGCGTGTTTAAGTCACCGCATTAGCGCTGGGAGCAGGTCATTAGCGTCGGAGCGCTCGGCGTCCCCGCGCCGACCGACTCGGGCGTGCTCGGCCAGCCGCGACGGTTAAACGCGCCCGATTAGCTTCGGCGCACGCCGACGAGGTCCCGAGAAAGGGTGGCCCCGCCCCTTCCAGATAGCTCTTATCGAGAAACTGGATGTCATTTTATCATTTAGCGCAGGGTGGGAAACGGGCGGCCCGCGGGCTAGATGTGGCCCGCTAGGGGGTCCGGTCTGCCTGACGGGCACTTTGTAGCACATTCATGGTCTGCGTACTTTATATTATTTTATTTTTTTGACAGGGGTGCCGTGAAACCAAATTTCTGGGAGTTGTTTGAGTTAAGAATTAACCGTGAAGTGCCCGAAAACCAACTAAAAATGCCCTAAAATCAGCAGAAAGCGACAAACGAACAAGAAGCGACATGGAAAGTCCCTCAAAACCAATAGAAAATTGTCTAAATTTTACCAGAATTGACCTGCAAGTAGCTTAAAACAAAACAAAATGACTCACTTGCTGTTGTTGACAAGGATAGATGTCGAATTCACTTAAACCGGCTTTGGATGCTCATCTTTCAGTGTCGTTGTCGGTGTTAGACGTCCAATCCATTTTGACTGGGCAAACCTAAAATTCAAAGAAATGACTTAACAGTTATTTCTGCCAAACTAGGACGTAAAATTGGAAATTGAAATATACGTATTCTCTCATTTTAATGGTCACCCTGTTTAGTAGCACTTTTTCATTAGCTTTGGACAAAATTATTATAACCCAGGAACCATTTTTTATTCTGTAACGCAATGTTATATCTTAAAAAAAAAAGACTTTTTAAACTTTACAATTTGCAGTTCACAGTACGTAAATTTAAATTGATGTTTTCCCAGAATGTTTCATGACGCAACGTCACCTAATGAAACATTTTAGGCCGTTTTAATTTCTGACTCAAGATGGTGGAATAAATTGAATGTCAAACGCCTATTGTCGTTGTTCCTAATAGGAACAGTAGGAGTCGCAATAGTTCCCCTGCAGTAAAAAAAATGGTTTCTTTTGTACTCCTCATCTTATTTTCTGAACCACTTTATCCTCACTAGGGGTGCGGGGGGTGCTGGAGCCTATCCCAGCTGACTTTGGACTACCCTGAATTGGTCAGCCAAAAGGCAGGGCACAAGTAAACAAACACGCTCACACTCATACCCATTTAGTGTGTCCAATCAGTCTACCATGAATATCTTTGGAATGTGGGAAGAAACCGGAGTACCCCGAGAAAACCCACGCAAGAACATGCAAACTCCACACAGGTGTACCAACCTGGATTTGAACCCACTGTGAGGCCGACACGCTAACCACTTGCCCCACCGCGCCGCCCTGTTTTCCTAATTGAGTACATCATGTACACACCATCCTCATAAAAGCCACAGTCCCCCTTTTTCTTTTTCCTTTTCACCCACCTGCTCCCTTCTATTGTCTGTCCATGTCATGCGCCCTAAATTGACAGGACACATTCAAAGGCTATTGTACGCTAAATTGCTTTCCCGCGACCGCGTTGTCAACACAAAAAAACATTTTACGGTCGTCATCCATTGGTTGCTATTGATTAGCTTGCGTCTTCCAACGCGGGGAACAATTTGAAAGACAGTAATAATCAGCGCTAACATCAAAAATCATATTTTGTAGCATGTAAAGTGAATTATCCCATTTTGTGACCCTTTGTGCTAGCATTAGCCACGCGTTCAAAAATAATGCTTTTCAAATAGTTTCCTTTCGTCACTAGTTAATTCTTGCAAAGATATAGTAAAAAACAAACAGCCAATCAACTCATGTTTTCCAAATGACTCCCGTTTTGGTTTTAGCTAACATGTTTACACTACTTGAAACAACTTTGAATTTGAGACAATTTCTCATTCTAATGAATGATAAGGTGTCTTAAAACTTTTGACACCTGTTGCAGAATATACGGTAGTAATAGTCATACGCTAATCTCTCTTTACTTCCTTCTTCCTGTCTTTTTTTGTCATTAGCTATGCGCTTTCGGTAAATAGGGCGCCTGTAATGCTACTTATAGCTAGGTAGCATATTTAGTCATATATATAGTAGTAATATATACACAAGGAGCACACTCTCAGTGAGCTTTTTTATTTGACAACTCCGATGTTAATGTTCGATTAGAATAGCTAAATTAGCTAATATGTCAACTCGTTAACTTGCCCATCTTTAATAACACATTTTAGCATTTTTAATCCAATTAGCATGTATGTGTGAGTGTTTAAATGGACAAGGGGGAGGAAAAGCACAATATTAATTCACAATCTGCAATTTTCTAATGTAAATTTGATGTTTTCAGCCGCACTGATTTTTATTTTTTGGGGTCATTTTTTTCTGCTTTGTGAAAATACCTAAAAATTTAATTATGATTATACCGTGTTGGGACAATGAAGGTGAAGACTATCATGTTCGGGTTTTGACAATGAAGTTTAGCAGCAGACACCTGACCCAAGCTTAACTTCTTCACCGCCATTGACGGGGAGAGACGTCCAATCCATTTTGACTTCCTGGTTCAGATAGATTGGACATCTATCGCCGTTCATGGCGGGGGAGGAGTTTAAAAAAAAACTACTGTCAATCACATGACAAGCGTCATAGTGTACATAACCTTGATTTTTTTGGGGGGTGTAATTTAATTAAGCGCCGTAGCCGCATGTGCACACAGCCATTGTTTGTGTGTGCGTGCAAATTTGTGTGTTCAAGTGTGTGCTTGTGTACACAAAATTCACGTGCATGCACCCGTTCACAATTGCACAACACACACACACACACTTAAGTGCACAACATTATATTAAAAAAAAAAACATGAAACTTGAAATGACATTTGCCAATAATGCCTACACCAAAATAAAAACATTGATAAAAACTGCACTACTTCAGGCTGACACGATTAATTGACCAAGCAATTATTTTGACGGTTGAATTGTCGTTATGAGTTTTTTTTATTTTATTTTTTTATTGTGTCTAGCTCGGCGGGCTCGACGCAGGGAATTGGAATGGGAGTGTCTTTTATTGGCTGAACAGTTTTAATGTGCCACATGGGAGTTTAGGGTACTTTTTTTTATTGTCTTGTTTATATGGTGGAAGCAGCTAGTCAGAAAAATAGGTTAAAATGTGTTATTTACCTCAAAATGGTCCAAATTCTTCTTTGAGTGAATCTTTTTGAATTAGTCCTGTGGAAAAGCAGATTAATTGGTTGATAAAAAATTGTACTAGCCATCATTGAATTGAAATCTGACCCTAATTTATTCTTTTAACCTTACTCATTTTTATTTAAAGCAAAAATATGACAAAGCAATGTTTTCAAAGATCAGACCAGTCAAAATGGATTGGACGTAGATTTTTAAACCCTTTTTTTAATATAATCCGATTCCAATACTCTCTTTAACCAATAAACGTGAATGGATTTCAATTTGAGAAAGTTTGGACACCCCTACTATAACAATATACATTTACAAAACACACAGCTGCACTATAGTACCTCAAACTTCTTATTCAAAATGCTATTTAATGCACATTATACAACATATTTCACCTCTCCACGGTTGTATGAAATTCCACTACGGTAACGCGTGATGACGTCACACTTTGTGCGCCACATTTTTCACTTTTCTTCTAAATAAATCACACGGACATTCATCTTATTTTCTTGTCATATTTCCTCGCTTGATTCATTTTATCCTAAATGGGTTTGCAGTTGTAGCACCATTAAATTCCACTAGAGGGAACTCTTTTAAAAGCTTGCCATGAAATGAGTTGTGATGTAATACTAAAGTTAAACAAAAGGTGTCACCCTATGCAGATGTATTCGATCATTCATTTTCTGTCTGTTTTTTCTTTTGTGTCGTAAGTGTAGGTTTACCAGCTAAACGTGTTTATTTTACTCTTTCACTGATGTTGACGGCTATAGACGTCCAATCCATTTTGACTGAGAGAGGGCTAATGAATATTCATTTACTTATATGGGAATATAATTCATTTCCCCTTTTACTGTAGCAACAAGATGTTTTGAGCTGTGATTAATTCGTTTAATTAATTATTTTAAATTCTTAAAATTCAGTTTGTGTCCCCATTTTATGTATTTATTTTTTACTATGTAGTGGTGGTAGTAGAGGTGGTAGTAGTAGTGGTGATAGTAGTGGTGGTAGTAGTAGTGACAATAGTGATAGTACTGGTGGTTGTAGTAGTGGTGGTAGTGGTAGTCATAGTGGTGGTGGTAGTGGTGGTAGTAGTGGTGATAGTAAGGGTGGTAGTAGTAGTGACAGTGGTGGTAGTAGTAGTGACAGTAGTGATATTAGTGGTGATGGTAGTAGTAGTGACAGTAGTGATATTAGTGGTGATGGTAGTAGTAGTGACAGTAGTGATATTAGTGGTGGTGGTAGTAGTAGTGACAGTAGTGATAGTAGTGGTGGTGGTAGTAGTAGTGATAGTAGTAGTAGTGACAGTAGTGATAGTAGTGGTGGTGGTAGTAATAGTGACAGTAGTGATAGTAGTGGTAGTAGTAGTGACAGTAGTGATAGTAGTGGTGGTGGTAGTAATAGTGACAGTAGTGATAGTGGTGGTGGTAGTAGTAGTGACAGTAGTGATAGTAGTGGTGGTAGTGGTAGTGACAGTAGCGATAGTAGTGTTGGTGGTAGTAGTAGTGACAGTAGTGATAGTAGTGGTGGTGGTAGTAGTAGTGACAGTAGTGATAGTAGTGTTGGTGGTAGTAGTAGTGACAGTAGTGATAGTAGTGTTGGTGGTAGTAGTAGTGATAGTAGTGGTGGTGGTAGTAGTAGTGACAGTAGTGATAGTAGTGGTGGTGGTAGTAGTAGTGACAGTAGTGATAGTAGTAGTGGGGGTAGTAGTAGTGGTAGTAGTAGGGGGTTGGATTATAAGGCGCACTTTTGAGAATAATTAAGTCTTGTGTGGAAAATACGCTAACTCTTTTTCGAGAGATTTTAGAGAGCAAATCACAGCACAGGTTAACATTTCACTCCTCTCATCTTGGCCGCGGAGTTGTAATTGGAATAATCAGGTGGGCGTTGGAGTAGATGTGTAAGCCTAATTGGCAAATGATAGGGATGTACAGCTGCACACTGACAAACGGTGAAATAACACGCATGCCGTATGGACCGAAGCGTTGGGACAGCTGGCCGCCGTACCTCCAGGGAGTCAACGTGTGATTGCGTAACTGCCATTATTATTCACGCTAAAGCAATTTTTGATATCTCGCCTTACAGGTGGCCAACCCAGGGTCCGGGGGCCACATCGATTTGTGGGGACCGCCAAAGTGACCCTCTGAAACAGTAATTGGAACCCCTTTTTTCAAAACAACAGCCACCCCTCCTCCATCACAGCCAATGGCGACACCGACAGCTCGAGGTGTTTGATTTTGCAGAGGCGACAGCTATCAGATTGCGTCTTCACCTCCAGAACATTATGTTTGCTCAACGTAGATATGGAAGGTCTCCAGGCGCACGTTCTTAATGTGTTACCTGTGGAAAGTGTTCTCGCATTGATCTGTTGATTTATGAATGTATAAATTACAGCACGGTACATCTGGCCATCTGATGTACTGTTAGATAATGTGCCCTCATTATCGTAATTGTGCTATTTTCCTATAGAAAATATTTGCTCCTATTCTAAAATCTCCCCAAATTGTCAAAGCAATCTGTTTCATTTTTTTTTTTTATTCAGTATTTTACGCATTATATGGGCACAGCTGAGTATCTTGCGATACAAAGCTCACAATAATGATGAATTATTTCATGATAATGATGAATTATCTCACAATAATGATTGATTATCTCATATGTCAAGACAACAATTATCCATACTTTAGTCAGAAAATCATTCTCCAATGTCCAATTAAATAATAATACCCAACTATAACATGAAAAACAAGCACTTCTGCTGTGAATTCAAATGAGTTGATCACTGGTAAATGTCCTATCCATTTGAATATTGAATTTGGGAATATTTTGAAGGGAATACAAAAGTAAACCACCCTCGATAGGTTGCATCTGAAAGTCAGGGTGGAGGCGTGGCCAATAGAGCTAACTGAAAGGTATCAAAATGTCAAACAAAATTAGAATTAAGTTTAGTGTAAGGTTAGATTAAACGTATTTTTCAGTGTGTCTGCATCGTAATCCAAGTTCATTTAAATTTCTTTATGTTATGTTACGAGCGCGTTGCCGTGCTAAAAGTGTACGAGTCACAAACTTCCGGCGCAAAACTGCCATACGCTTATGGATGTCAAAGTTTATCGGGGCAGCGGAGCGGAGGTCTTTTTCATCAACGAGTCCTTTCTCTGCCGCCCTTTCGTTTCTTCTTTCGTGTCCTCATTTTATTTGTGTTGCTGCTCCCTCACAAAAGGTGTTTTTTGTACTAGGACGTAATTTCCTCCGCGCCGTCGTCTGCCTGGCCACTTTGGTTCGGGAAACTGGGTGTTGCCGCGGCAACGCGGTGCATAGGTTAATATATTTTTTGATGCGCTACGCCGGGATGTAAGTACGGTGAATTGACGTGACGTGACGAGACTCCGAGACGAGTCTGTCTGTGCCGTGGCCTTTCCTCCTTCGATTTGTCGCTATATGATCGTCGTATAAGGGAACAAAATGGCGCGCTGGAAACAACAAATGGTCTTTATTCATGGGTAGGCACAAAAGTGCGAGAACCTGACCGACATGGCTTTCATTCGACGGGTAAATTAACATTTTTTGCACTAGAACATATAGGTCGCATTTTTAATAACGTAACACAGTAATATTTTTTGATAGCCTAAACAACACAACATAACATGTATAAATAAGCTTAGCCAAACTATGTTTTATTTTTTTTTAAATGGGTGACTTATATTCTGGAAAATACAGTATATAGGAGTTGTGTCAAATTGCTTCAGGACTGATGTCTACTAAGGGTGTTTAAAAATATAAATAAATAAAAATAAAAATATTCTGCGCAAATAGCGATTCAAAATCCGTCTGAAACAATCTTTGGACTTGTGTTTTGCTGGAAATAAATAATTTGGTGAGTGCACTATATTGAAAACGATATTTTAAAACCCTATTTTGAAAGCCCAACTTTGTAATCAACTCTTGTCTATCTATTTAAACCCAGTGTGTTTGTGAGTCATTGTCGGATCGTCTGCTTTGTTACTCCATGCCATGTTGCCATGTTCCTCGTTTTCTCCATGTCTTTCATGTGAAGTTCATTCATTCATTCATCTTCCATACCGCCCATCCCTGAAAGGGTTCCGGAGGGTGCTGGAGCCTAACCCGGCTGTCTTCGAGCAGAAGGCAGAGCACACCCTAGACAGGTCGCCAGTCAGTCAGAGGGCACAGAGAGAGACAAACGACCATCCGCACTCCCAATCATACCACCACCAGCGGGAATCGAGCCCAGGCCTGCACCAAAGTCAGCCGGGTGAACCTCTACACCACGAGGCGGCCCCCATGTCAGGTTTGATTTTGTGCTTTATTTCTACGTCCTTATTATTTTATGAATATTCCTTTGTTATGACACAAACCTTTTATTTCCCAAATTGAATAGCATTACATTTCAGCATACGTCTCCTACTAGCATCTATCATAAATAATTTACTCGGATGCGATTTATTCCTTTCTGATGGAAAAGCATTATAATTAAAAAACATTAGCTAGGCCTGCTTTCTGAAAGGCTATGAATCATTTTGACCACTGGGCTATTTCTCATTTAGTTCTGTATAATTCTGCAATTGGCGTTAGCGTGAAGTATTAGTTAGCATGTCTGCCTCGCAGTTACAGGTTCTGGGTTCGAATCTATTTGGAATCAATATGAGATTTTTCTATATTGTGTCACCTGAATCATCATATATCGTTTACTTCCAGATTTTTTTTCGCCAAAGGAATTGGCGGGCGGCACTCATGGATGTAAATCGGAACATTTTATTGGCAGTTCCACAAAATCACGTGACCCGGACTTAAATTCCAGGTAAAAATACGCGATCGCGATCCTAATAGTGACTCATCCCGCTCTATGATTTGTTGAATGTATGCATGTTATTTTAAATTGTCTATTTTTCACTTGTTAAAAAATGTGGGGTGCCTCGCAGTTTGGGGGTCGAGGGTTCGATCCCAGGTCAGTTGTCACTGTGTGGAGTTGGCATGTTGCGTGGGTTTTCTCCGGGTACTCCGGTTTCCTCCCACATCGCAAAAACATGCATGCTCGGCTAACTGGTTGAACACTCAAAATTGCCCCCAACTATGATTGGTTGTCCGTCTCCTTGTGTTCATAGTGAGCTGGGATAAACTCCAACACCCCCCGCGAACCTTGTGAGAAAAAATTAATGAAAAAATGTGTGCAGTGCTTGAAAATGTAATTTTTTGCATTAAGTAAATTATTGGTCTATATTTTGCTTATGAACAAATGTGGGGGGCCTCGCAGTTTGGGGGTCGAGCCCAGGTCAGTTGTCACTGTGTAGAGTTTGCATGTTGCGTGGGTTTTCTTCGGGTACTCCGGTTTCCTCCCACATCGCAAAAATGCTAGGCTAACTGGTTGAACACTCAAAATTGCCCCCAACTATGATTGGTTGTCCGTCATAGTTAGCTGGGATGACCTCCAACACTCCCCGCGAACCTTGTGAGGATAAGCACTTTGAAAAATGAATGAAAAAATGTTTGCAGTGCTTGAAAATTTAAGTTTTTGTGTTTGTGAGGTTTGCTATCGAAGTTGGCGTCGTGGCTATCTGCATTTGTACCTTGTTTCGGGTTTCTCAACCATTTTTAAATCCAAACGTGGGTAAAAAAGAATTGACACATGACTTGAAGTTTCATTTGTTGAAGTGTGTGCTGCATTTTATGAAAGTGTGTCAGTGTGTCAGGCCCAGCTTTGCTGATTAGCTTGAGTGGTAGCGCTGCGCCGTGACACCATCCGAGCTACGGATTAGCGCGACGTGGGGCGCCTAGAGATCGCAGGCCGATACGGCAAAGATGAGAAGGAAAGTTGAGACGGTGACCAGACGGTTTTTTTGGGGTGTGTTTCGAGGTGGGAGAGCAATTTCATGGGAGACAATTATGCTGGTTTTAATGCCTGGGAGAAAAAAATAGGTCAAACTGTCGCTTATCTCGTAATAGACGTCCAATCATTTTTAAATAAAAGGGACTTATGTTTTTGCTGGAAATAAACAATATGGTGACTACTTTATGTTGAAACGATATTTTAAAACCCAATTTTGAAAGCCCAACTTTGTAATCAATCCTTGTCTATCTATTTAAACCCAGTGTGTTTGTTAAAGGGAAACAGTGTTGTTTTAATCATGACAACGCAGTGGAAAGCTATGCAAAGTTTGACACTGAGTTTTTTGGGGGGTATTTAAAAACAAATTTGCATATTAGAAATGTATGTTATTGTCTATGTTTTCAATTAGAAAAAAAAATATTTTGTATTGTTATATATACATTTATAAGTGGATGCAATTTTTAGAAATGATAAATGATGGCATTTTTTAAGTGATAATAGTGTGTAGTACATTTTAATTGAATTTTTACGGACTAAAATCTACTTTATAGTAAATAAATTAGTGACTCGCGGCAACAATTGAGTAAGGAATAAACACTCACCTCAGAAAGTTTCACTTCAGTTGAATCAGGACATTTCAGCATAAAAGCCAGCTTTAAAATAAATGAAATATCCATTTCCTTCAACGCTATTCATGCAGGATTAAGTCATCCTAAAAAAAAAATTAAAAAAATTACAAAATCAATCACTTGAAAAATTTCTAACAATTAATGGGGTAAAAATTAGTGAATATGTGGCACCCTAATTGTAATTCTATGACAGTCCATTGTAAATGGAGATTCATATTTACAAAATACAGTTCCTAATACAGTCGTACCTCATTTGCATATAAAAAAAGCTTTCGTAACCTGAAAACTTCGTAGCTCGAAATAAAATAGATTAAAATAGATGATTAAAATACCTGTCCCTTTTGTCTCAAATAATCGAAATGTCTTTTCCCGGTAGCTCTCGCATTGGATTTGAGTCAATGGAAAAAGCGCAGGTGTAAATGTGTTTTCTCGCACTTGTTGACCTACCGTATGTATTTTGTGGTGCGGCGCACGTCTTGGTTTTCACGCGTCACCGCTGTCCTATTCGTGCCTCCATTCATCGTCTTTCTATACCCCGCACAATTACCAGCACGAAAACGACCGTGACCTGGGAAAAAAAAACATGTTCTTTGGTGGCGCATGCCGGAAAGCCAACGAGAAGCTGGGTTGTTGCCTTACCCGCGTTTTTATTTGGCTTTTAGACAATACAGACGTATATTGTTCCTTTAAAAGGTGAAGTAGATTGTGAAATTATGACCGCAGATTTAAAATTAGAATAGATTTGCTGTCAATCAATTTTGATAGTCTGGTAATATTGAAGATTAATTTTGGTTGACTTCTGTTTTGGGCTTTTTTTGTGGATTTTTGTTTCTCCTTGATGGCTATTGACGTGTCGGGGGAAACATTTTTATTATTTAAACTAAAAAAATTGGGGATTTTTTTTTCCTCTGAAAACATAAATCTCAATTGACAATTGGACAAATTGGTGTCCCACAAATTCAGATTTTTATCCCAATAAATGTTTAAAAGCTATTTTT
Organism: Stigmatopora argus; assembly: GCF_051989625.1. Taxonomy (NCBI): domain Eukaryota; kingdom Metazoa; phylum Chordata; class Actinopteri; order Syngnathiformes; family Syngnathidae; genus Stigmatopora; species Stigmatopora argus. Next base: position 15,958,549 of record NC_135394.1, read on the forward strand.
AAAAATTCAATTACATTTCATTTTTAAATTTTTTTTTAGGTAAACTGATAAGTTGCTGTATAAAAGTATTTAATATTTTTCTAGTTTTGGGAGACCTGGGCTGACATAACAATTCAGTCAATTTGGTTGCCATTGACACTAACAGCTGTCCAATACATTTAAACCGGGAATAATCCTGTTTCAGTGCCGCTGTCCAATCAGGAGTGCAATCCGTTTTAAAGCTGACTTTAAAACTGAATTATAGTGATTTCCGTGGAAGTGAAAGTTTCTGAGGTGGCAGTTTACTCGTTACCCAACAGTTCCCATGAGTTACCTATTTAACTCTTAAATTATTGCAGATTTTTTTTGTTAAAACTCCCTGACAGGGCAAGCATTTAACGAATTGGCTGCCCTTGAAGGTAATAGACGTCTAATCAATTTTAACTAAGACTGCAATGTTCAGTTATTAAGCTGTTACTCGGATTGGTTCACGGGCCGCTTTAACGTCAACTTGATTTCACATGGGGCAGACCATTTTAGATATAATATTTAGATTTTTTTAAATAAATTGATTAAAAGAACTGGATTAAAAGCCCTGAATATTCAGTTTTTATAGATCTACAACAATGTTTATTTTAGCTTTTTATATATATTTTTAGATTTTACAAAATGATTTTTGCACTAAAAACAGAAAAATGGATTAAAAAATACAATTATTGATTTAAAAGAGGGAAAATCAGCAAATTTAATATACATCTATACTCTTCATTTTTATTTGATCCTAAAACAGAAAGCCGGCACTCATGATTTACTTTCTCGGGCCACACAAAATGATGCGGTGGGCCAGATTTGGCCCCCGGGCCGCCACTTTGACACATGTGATTTAACGAATTGGCTGCCCTTGACGGTGATAGACGTTTAATCAATTTTACCTTGGCCAAAAATGGCGTTGAAATAAGACAATGTTCAGCTATTAAGATGTGATAGACATTTTTTGCATGATTTGACTGAGCCAAAATAACATGTTTTTTTCTCTTAAATATATTTTTATGATCCTTTCTTTCAGATTCTGGCATTATTTCCTGTATACAAAATGAATTTGGAGTTCAAAAAAATCTTTTTCCAAACTTGAGTCCTGAAAAAGAGGGCGTCGTCTTATACTTGGGTCAATACGGTAAGTCAATTTCCTTTATACTTTATAATAGGTTGGATTGTGTTCACCCTATTGTCCCCCTGTATATTTTTTAAAATGTTTTTACCATGTGGTTCGAATATAATCAGACAAAAATGTTTTTCCCACATGTTAGAAAACTCGAGCCCATGTTTACAATTAACCGCACCGCAACACAATTCCATAACAATAGATTATCAGCTCATGTCCTCACGACAGCCTGTTTGTTTTGTTTCAAACGATAACAGTTCCTTCATTCTTCTTTCGTTTTACAACCAGTGACGCAAGTTCAACTCTCGCATAAAAAAAAATATATCCACAAATTCTAAGGTCTGGGAAATGTTGATAGTAAATCAAATGTTGGTGTAAATGTTCTTTCCATACTTGCGCGATGAGGACAAAGAGTACAAATGTGTAGCTGATATAATGAGGAACCTCAAAGTGGCGGCACTTTGTTGTCTTTGTGTGAGCGTCCGTAATCTATTTGCCGCGTTTATCTGCGGGTTTCGCAAGAGATCACAAGTTGCCCTCACAAGACGTGCTGGAATTACAATGTGACAGCCATGTTTTGTTTGGCTTCTGTTTTCATCATGCTGCTATTTTTCACCACATTGTACAAACGCAATTTCCCCCGTGTTTGCTTCTCTAGGCTTTTTAACCACTTTTTCTAAACAACTTTAACCATGGGTGGCAATCTAAAAATGCAGGGGATACGTTGCAAAACAAATACTCCGTTATCTACTTTTGAGCCATGTTTTTAAAACATTTTGGCCCATTTTGGAAAAACAATGTGAAATGGAAGGGGCTGACAGTGAATGATCATGTTTAGGTGGAAGTGAAAGTTTCTGAGGTGAGTTTATTCATACTTGACATAGTTTAGATGCCCATGAGCATCAATGCGAGCCAAATACAGTGGTACCTCGTCATACGACCGCTCATCATACAAAATTCTCGTCTTGCGGCGGAAATTTCGATCGAATAATTTGCCCGTCATGCGATCAAAATTTCGTGATGCGACCAAGCCAGGTCTTTTTTGCATATCTTTCGTGTATAACAATATCTACGAGCACGGAACGATTAATTCAGACGAGTTTCTCATACGACCAGGAAACGCACAACGCGCGGGCAAAAAGAGGGCTTTCTGGGTAATGAAGTATACTCGTGCACACAACACCCATAGGCAATGGCAACCTTTCTCAGAATAAAACTTCATTACCCACAATCAATACGTGGGTTAGCTCAACTATTGTATTTCCTGTTATTCTTTCTAAGGAAAGAAGCTCCCGCGATCGTTCTTTAAAGACTATTTCTCGTTGGCAAGTGGTCGTGCGTTATCCTATTGTGAGGACATTTAGTGCATCATTTTGGGAATATTTTGAAGGCAATACAACAGCAAACAGTCCATCGATAGCGAACGTGAGGGTGGAGGCGTGGCAAACCGCCAACCCGGAAAACGAAGGTAACAAAAGATTACAACAAAATTAGAATTCAGTTTTGTGTAAAGTTACATTAAACGTATGTTTGAGTGTCTGTATATATTAATCCAAGTTAATTTAAATTTGTTTGTTCCGTTTACGAGTGCGTTGTCGTGGAAAACAAACGTTTGGCTTCTGTTTTCATCATGCTGCAATTTTGCACCACATTGTACAAACGCAATTGCCCCCGTGTTTGCTTCTCTAGGCTTTTTAACCACTTTTTCTAAACAAAGTTTAACCGTGCGTGGCAATCTAAAAATGCAGGGGATACGTTGCAAAACAAATACTCCGTTATCTACTTTTGAGCCATGTTTTTAAAACACTTTGGCCCATTTTGGAAAAACAATGTGAAATGGAAGGTGCTGACAGTGAATGATCATGTTTAAGTGGAAGTGAAAGTTTCTGAGGTGAGAGTTTATTCATACTTGACAGTTTAGATGCCCATGAGCATCAATGCGAGCCAAATAGCATGAAAAATAAACACATTTTTTCATGAAAAACAACCCTTTCTAAGCAGAAATAAATTCGAAGTGTCCTTTATGTGCTTTTAACAACATTCCAAATAGGCGAATATGATTTAAATCTGATTAAAAGTGGTGAAATAATTGCATTTTTTTGCTTTTGAGTTTCCAGAAATTTATGTCCGTAACATTTCGGAAAATGCCCATGAGATATGTTTGCCTTGCAACCATAACCTTCATTTTTATTCTATTAGTCGGTATTATTAAATGAATCAAACACTTAAGACCACTAAATATATTTTCATACACATTTCAGCCTATTTAGGCTGAAATACATTTTTTAACAAATAAAATGAATTATACAGCATGTCAAAATCAGGCAAATTACCTTACCTAGCGTTCTTCCGGGCTTGTGTAGGTTTTTTCTGGGTATTACAGTTTCCTCCCACACCCCAAAAACATGCATGGTTGGCAGGTTGAACTCCAAATTGCACCTGTGAGCAGGAAGAGTTGTCATTTGTCTGTCTCCTGGTGCCCATACTTTGCTGGGATAGGCTCCAGCACCCCCGCAACCCCCGTGAGGAGAAGGAATAAAATAATTACATTAACTAGTTAGCTTTCACAACGTATCTACAGTCAATAGTACATAATCTGTATCTGCTAATGTAGCAATTAGCCACTCGCGACTAGCGCTAGCCTCGTGCTAATCGCAAATTAGCATGGTATTTAAACAAGAATGATAGTAAACTCCTCGAATCATAATCAACACTACTTTAACTCTGGTTATTATAAATGCTCACATACCTAACATATTTGAACACAATTTAGCTTTAAGGCTTAAACTATGCCTTGGTTATTATAGCTAAAAATGTCAACTATAGCTATTCACATTAAAATGAATGTGCATTCGCGACTAGCGCTAGCCTCGCGCTAATTAGCAAGTTTTTTAGACAAGAACAATAGTAAAACACCTCGAATCATATTCAACACTACTTTAACTCTGGTTACTATATATCCTCACCTACTTAACGTGTTAGAAGACAATTTAGCATTAAGGCTTAAACTATGCCTTAGTTATTGTAGCTCAAAATGTCGACTATAGCTATCCACATTAAAATGAATGTGCATTCACGACTAGCGCTAGCCTTGCGCTAATTAGCAAGTTTTTTTACAAGCACAAAACGTCAACTACAACAACTATTCACATTAACATGAAGCTGTATTTCTTTCCCCAAATAGCTAAACAACTCCCCAGACATACATATAAAGTATATAATTGTTATTTGATACGATTCTTACGTCACATTTCGAGCAGGTCGGCTCATTCGCGATGCTCACAGGACGAGCCTCAATGTGGAAAAGGCAGACGAGAGTCATGTCATGTTCATTGTTACCACCAGAGGGCATTGTAACCTCCCAATATATAAAAACAAATACTACAGCACTTTCAAAACAGACCTGCACAATGTCATTCTAATTAAACAAATCATGGAATCAGCAAAATTAAATCTGATACATTTTTCTCTTAGCATAAAAACACGAGTTCTTCCAATGCGATAAGTGCACTTAATACATTCCGTACTCTGGCCAACGCAATTTTCTCATTGGCCATGCGTTAATATGATAAAAAGCAAATATAATTCACCAAGAATGTTAAGGCTCCATGAATAATGACTTTATCAGATCCAATGCTAATGTTAATAATAGCGCTATTGTCCCTTTGTAAAGTAGTCCTTCAGTCTTGTTTTCTTTTAAAAACACGAACAAAATATTTTGTTGCACTCGGGTAAACTACATGGGGGTCTTATTTCATATAATGTCGCAAAATTAAATATTACCCTCAGAAATAATTAATGCATGCTTGTAATCCAATTTATTTGAGAAATCGACTTCGTGGGTAATAAAAGCAGCTTACCGAATGATTAATAGAGTATTTGCTACCTACGAGACCATAACAGCCAAGACAAATAGACTCAAGGACAGTTTTCTTCGCGAGATCTGTCACTATACTCGACTCAAGTTTATCTATTTATTTATTTATTATTATTTATTGATTATTTATCTGCCTGTCTGGTTGTTGTTGTTATTTGTGGACTTGTTGGTAAAGCTTTAAATGTCGTTATTATTGTATAATGACAATAAAAGCATTCAATTCAATACAATATTTGCCACCAAAAGACACGTTAAATGTATAAGATACGATTTTTGTGGGTGTTACGTAGCAGGGGAGGTGCAAATACAGGGGCCCCGCACGGGTGTTGTCATGGAACCGAGAGTTAGAAAGAGCAGATCCGCTTTCGGTATCATCGTCTTGATTGTTGAGACACCCGAGTGGTCCGCCAATTGTTTGCTTATCACAATTTTCACATCATTTTCAAGTATAATGTCGCTGAGTGTCTATTTCTCTAAAAGGAACATGTTTTACGGGCCGGTTTTTATTCCACGCGGGTGTTCAAACTGGTCCTAAAAGAAGTCAGGTTTCCATTATAAAGCCTGATTTGCACCAGGTGGCTTTAAAGTGTAGTCCACATGTGTCAAAGTGGCGGCCCAGGGGCCAAATCTGGCCCGCCGCACCATTTTGTGTGGCCCGGGAAAGTGAATCATGAGGGCCGACTTTCTGTTTTAGGATCAAATTAAAATGATAGATATAGATGTATATTATATTTCCTGAATTTCCCCCCTTTAAATCAATAATTTCACTTTTTAATCCATTTTTTTTCTTTTTTTTTAGTTAAAAAAATCATTTAGTAATATCTAAAAATATTTTCTGTTTTCCATTTTTATATCGAACATAATTAAAGAATTAAATAAATGATTTTCCCTCACTAAGAAGGTAAAGGTAATGTATATGAAATTTGCTGATTTTCTCCCTTTTAAATCAATAATTGTAATTTTTTAATCATTTTTTTCTGTGTTTTTAGTTCAAAAATCATTTTGTAAAATCTAAAAATATATTTTAAAAAAGCTATAATAAACATGGTTTTAGATCTATAAAAACGGAATATTCAGGGCTTTTAATCCAGTTCTTTTAATCCATTTATATTAAAAAAAATCTAAATATTATATCTAAAATGGTCCCGCCCACATAAAGTCGAGTTGACGTTAATGCGGCCCGCGAACCAACCCGAGTCTGACACCCTTGGTTTCGGGTTTTTTGGTTTTTGATAACGTTTTCGTGAAGGTTTTCAAAGTTAAGTTGGCGTTCTCCATTGAATTTCAATCAACCAATCAGACTCCATTTAAGTAAAAGTAGGCCAAAGCAGCTCTAACTTTTTTTTAATTTATTCACTTTGTCCAGACAGTTTCCTGTCCTTTACGAACTTCTGCGTCATTAACCGCTTTGCACATGATGATCCATAAATTACATTGGAACGTCTCTTATGAAAATACTTTTTTTTAAACGAAAAAGGACACTGGATGTCTACGTTTGTCATTTTGCTTCCTCGTTATCGGCAGATTCTCACAAACAAAACACAAAAATATGCCAATCGGGATATCCTTAATTTTGATAGTACTGAACGTGAGTATTTTTCTAGTACATTCTTGCTTTTATGCGGGTAAACAAAACAAGCTAAACGCGCTATGCCGTACTTTGGCTGTCAAATTCAGGACGTTTTGTACAGGGAAGACATTTTGGCAGAACGCCGCGTAACCCCGCCCATGCCGCTTTGTCCAAAAGTCAAACGATGTTGGCAATTATGCGGGTTTCTCGTCTAGCAGTGTGAAAATGAACCGCGTCAAACCAAGGAAAATGATGCATTGTATTTGGGTTCGAATCCAAAATGGCGAATTTTGGACTTTACTGGTGTTTTTGCACCCTTAGAAATTTGTCACTCAATTTGTGGACGTTTGAGAAATGTAAAAAATATGTCTTATTTTACTTTTCAGTCTTTCAAGGCTTCTTTGAAAAACATTTCATAGCGTTGACGGAAGGCTTTATTATTATTTCTCATTCAACGGCGCCGTCTGTCAATTGGTCATGCTGCATTGAATTACCCGAATACGGCGTGCGCGCCGCCACGTACGCGTTACGCCATTTATGTTGCGACCTTGTGACATTCTGTTGTTATTATTCCCAACGCATTTTCCTTTTATCTTTCTTCGAGATCTTTGCAACAAAATACAGCATAGAAAAACAAAAAAAATGGCGTCTTTACCAAGCACGGACATTCAGGCTTTCTCATTGGATCCAGTTGACGGCGATAGGTGTCCAATTTATGTAAACTGGGAGGCCTGGCAGTGAAGGGTCGTCATTCATTTGTATTCATTTTCTCAGACGCTGAGAGGTCGCGGAGGGTGCTGGAGCCTTTTTCCACTTAACTATTGGTACCAGGAGAGGGATATCCTGAGTTTTTTGGCCAGCCAATCACAGAGCAGAATGGCACTGGCAACCAATCACAATCATAGCTAAGAGAAATTTAGTGTTCAACCAGCTAGCCTAGCATGCATGTTTTTGGGATGTGGGAGGAAACCAGGTTACCCGGAGAAAACCCAGGCAAGAACGTGCAAACTGGATATGTTCAGGACCGACCTGGGATCGAACCCTCGACCCCAGAACTGTGAGGCCGACCCGGTAATCGCTGGGCATCGTTCAGTGTAAGCAAAACTTTCTGAGGTGAGGGTTTATTCGGGGATCTCACAGGCTTTTGTTGAGAGTGATGCAGATCTAATCCATTTGAACTCGGTTGCATTAGATTAGATTAGATTAGATGGGATTAGATTAGATAACTTTATTCATTCCGTAACATTCAACTGATGTAACATTATTCTCTGTCGCAGTAGCAAGAGGGTGAGAATACAGACACAGGAAAAGACATTTTAGACAGAAATAAATAGCTAATAAATAAGTAAATAAATAAGCGTGTTGCATTAAAAATATACATATATATAGTATATATATACTTTTTTTTAATGCAACACGCTTATTTATTTACTTATTTATTAGCTATTTATTTCTGTCTAAAATGTATTTTCCTGTGTACATATATATATATATATATATATATATATATATATATATATATATATATATGTATATATGTGTGTGTGTGATTTTATTCAGGAATCTTATTGGTGCCATTGACAAGGTTAGAAATCAAAGAGTTATATAGATCTAATCCATTTGAACTTGGTTGCATTAGATTAGATGAGATGAGATTAGATTAGATAACTATTCATCCCGTAACATTCAACTGATTTAACATTATTCACTGTCGCATTTGTATATATGTATATATATATATATATATATATATATATATATATATATATATATATATATATATATATATGTACATATACATATATACACATATATATATATGTTTATATATATACATATATATATGTTTATATATATACATATATACATATATATATATATATATTTATATATATACATATATATACATACATACATACATATATATACACATATATATATATATATATATATATATATATATATATATATATATATATATATATATTCGTCTCTCCTAGTCCAAATGGATTGGACATCTATCGCCGCCAGTTGAAAGTGAATGATATTAAGTTGTTACTATGGTGGTTATTTCCATTTTTCTCTGTCAATGATATCATCAATTATGAAAAATATAACACAATATAATCCCATTTAGGGTTTTCCACTCATTTGACACCAAATCTCTGAAAAATAGCTAAAAAAAGATGTCATTTTGTGCGCATCACACTGACATTATGAACTCCTGTGAGTAATACAATTCCCGGCTCGATAGCCATGAGTCACAGAACTCTATCTTCTCTTATTTATTATTCCTCTAACATGCTTTTCCTTTCCCCCCTGTTTATCTCATAAACATAATCTCTGCGGTAATCTCTTTGGAATCCCGGAGTAGATTAATGTTCATTCCTGCATTCTCGCGTCCAGATTCCCGTCACCATAAAAACGAGGGAATGCGACCGAGTTGTTGGGACGAGCAGGAATGTTGCTAAATGTCATTTTTAATTGGATTCCCACTCGTTTAAATCTGCGGGTAAAAAAAACGTGACATGGGGAGGACGGTCGTTCTTTCTTTGATCTCTGTTAGCAACAGCTGCTGTGGGAGGACGACAATTTGCCGAAGGACATGAAGGACAGGATGTGTCACATTTACAATCACCTTGCCTGTATATGACTTCACCATGGGGGGGGGGGGTCGGGGCTTCAGGTGATATGGGGTTATGTCTTTGTGATATGGCAACAGATTTAAAATTCACGGTTCACCATAAGTTTGGTGTGTTTCGCTCGGTGGAGAAGTGTTTAGCCCCTCCGCTTCGCAGCTCTGAGATCGAGGGTTCAATACCCAGTTCCGTTCTCATCGTGCCTGTGTTGGTTGTCTCTGATTTCCTCTCGTATCACCAAAATATCCATGCTAGGCTAATGGTATGCTAAATCGTCCCTGGGTATTTTGTGTGGTTCACTCGGTGGAGAAGTGGTTAGCACCTCCGCTTCGCAGTTCTGAGATCGGGGGTTCAATACCCAGTTCCGTTCTCACCGTGCCTGTGTGGGTTGTTTCTGGTTTCCTCACGTATCACCAAAATATACATGCTAGGCTAATGGTATGCTAAATTGTTCCTGGGAAAGAGTTCAGGGTATACCGTGCCTAGTGAATTTAGTGTGCTGGGATAGGCTCCAGCACCCCTGTGAGCATAAGTAGAATGGAAAATGGATGAATGAATGGCCTTAACTAGCCGCAGGTTTAGCATTTACAATATACTTAGAGTCTTTCTGCTAGCGCAGCAATTAAACGCTTGCTAATAGCACTAGCCTCGTGCTAATGGCTATATAGCATGATATTTAATCATGAACGATACTAAAGTCATATTTATCGTGACTAGAATGTCTTTGTTCTTGAATGTGGTACAGTTTCAAAGCTAGCAAAAACAAGCTAGGAAAAAAAAGCTATTTTACAATAGCAAAACGTTCTTAAATCTTTACTTTGGTGAGTTTATATTCTTGAACGTGGCACAGTATTGTAGCTAGCATAAAAACAAGCTAGAAAAAAAGCTATTTTACATAGCAAAACGTTCTTAAATCTTTATTTTAGTCAGTTTTCGTTGTTGAATGTGGGACAGTATCAGAGCTAGCATAAACACGCTAGGAAAAAAAGCTATTTTACATTGCAAAACGTTCTTAAATCTTTATTTTTGGTCAGTTTTCATTCTTAAATGTGGCACAGTATTGGGGATAGCATAAACAAGCTAATAAAAAAAGCTATTTTACAATAGCAAAACCCTCTTAAATCTTTATTTTTGGTCAGTTTTCATTCTTGAACGTGGCATAGTATCGGAGCTAGCATATATAAGCTAGAAAAGAGCTATTTAACAATAGCAAAACATTCTTACATTTTTACTTTGGTCAGTTTTCCTCCTTTTTAATCTGCGTTTATGTGTGAATGACAGAAAATATCTTTGTTTACTAATGTAGGATATTTTAGCTAGGTGCGAACAAGATCTGAGACGCTCCAAAAACAGTTAGCTAACTGTTAGCCATTCATGAGAAATATTATGTACTTTGCGCACCAGTCGGTTCAGGTTCAGAATGTGACTGTCACTCATTGCGGGATTATAATTCAGACAAATGACATTGAAAAGATTATTTATAGGACCAATGTTGGCGTGTGTTTGTTTATGCGCGATTGCCATGACAACCAGCAAGAGGAAACGCTCAGCGGTTTTAACACGCTGACCTGTTGACGTGAACCTTTGGACAGGTAAAGCTCGGGGACAAACCGGATTACCGCATATGGAAATGTCCGAATGAAAGAGAAAGAGAGAGAGAGTTTAGCGGCCATCGGAAAGAGGAGAGGAGGAGAGAGCTTTCAACAGGAAGAGGGAGAGAAGAGAGGATTATGGGTACTTGGCTCTCAAAATAATCCGCTTGCCATAGCGGGATTTACATACGCCGGTTTCGCCCGGGCAAATGCGCGTCGAGTACAGCATGTACGATCAATAATGTGGAAAAACGGTGGTTTGAACAGGATGGATTTGTATTTATTTTTTGTGTTTTTCATTCAAATTAAATTAAAGGATTTAGAATTTAATATGTAGATACAAAAGTCAGAATATTTTGGGCTGTTGGTAAAACTGAGATTAGGACTAAAAGTTTGTTTACTTTGAATCATTCTGTTATTTTTTTTAATGTAGTTTGAATATTATATATATTTGAATATTTGTAATTTTAGGTACTGCTAAACTACGAAAAAAGCGTGACTTATAGTCCAGAAAATACGGTAAATAGATTTAACTAATTAAGTATTAGCCACAAGTACTGCTAAACTATGAAAATAGGGTGACTTATAGTCCAGAAAATATGGTAAATATATTTAACTTCTTAAGTATTAGCCACGGGTACTGCTAAACTATAAAAAAGGGTGATTTATACTCCATAAAATACGGTAAATAGATTTAACTAATTAAGTATTAGCCACAGGTACTGCTAAACTGTAAAAAAAATGGTCATTTATAGTCCAGAAAATATGGTAAATAGATATAACGTCTTAATTATTAGCCACAGGTACTGCTAAACTATGAAAAAGGTGACTTATAGTCCAGAAAATACGGTAAATAGATGTAATTTCTCAAGTATTAGCCACAGGTACTGCTAAACTACGAAAAAAGATTGACTTATAGTCCAGAAAATACGGTAAATAGAAGTTAAATCTTTAAAAGTTAACTTCTTCACTTTTAAGTATTAGCCAGTTAAACTGAAAAAAAAGTGTGACTTATAGTCTAGAAATTACGGTAAGTAGAAGTGAAATCATTATTTCTTAGCCTGCTCACATTTCAAAGCAAAAAAGCAACAACATAAAAATGTTTTTGTCTTTCTTGCCTGGAAATGCCGTTTAATCTCCCCAATTTGCCCGTTCCTCACGCTCTAATTTACCCATCGCCATGGTTACATAAAACCCAGGGGTCAAAGGGCGAATGTCACGACACCCCGCTGCCGAACACCGGATGGATGTGCGTTTGCATCGTAGACAACATAATCCCGTCGACGCCAAAGAATCGGACCAGAAAAAGGAAACCCGAACCCGCCCGAACTGGAGGAAGTGGAAGTTTACACACTTTAAATGTAGAACTGAATACATCCAACAAACAATAAACACGCCATATTTCCCATCATTGTACTCGTAAAACAAAAAAAGGGGGCGGGGCGTCGTCCCAGGTTTATTTGCTAATGATTAATCTGCTTTCCAGAAAGCAAACACAGATTTTCGTGCTTTGAGAGGAACAACAAGTGGAAGTTAAAGGAAGTAAAGGCCGTTTAATGGCGGTAGAATAAAAAAATGGCCGCTCCGGGGCGCATGAGCACCCGGGTGGGAGGGGCATGTGAAAGCTGCGTGTTGCTCCACTAACCTACTTACCATAATCTCCCCCCGTTATTTCATAACCGTGTCCATGTTACGTGATGCGTCCGTCATTGCACCCGCGCCGGGAAATCGATTGCTCAGTTCTTGTTATTAATCGTTGATTTTTCATTATCGTTCTTGTCTCGGTGTGGAAAATAAAATGCGTTCTCGTGGAAATTGTGGGCCGCAGGAAAAAAATCTGGGTGCGAGCGGCGGGGGAAAGAAAACAACCTGTCCATTGGCGGTAATTCCTCTAAACGAGATTAGGGTTGGTTAATCCGGTGATATAATCAAGTTCCTTCATTGAGTTGCGTTAAGTGGAAAGTAAAATGAGGACGCACTTGCACTTGCTGAGAAAAGAATAAATTTTTTGGGGATATGAGGTTGTTTTAAAATGAATTTGAACATAAATATGATGATGTAGAAAGACGATTCTACATTTGTGTTAGTCACAGACACGTATTCTTTATCCTCTGCATAGAAGGGTTGGGAAACTCGTATAGTTAATTCATTTATTTATTCCACATGTGTCAAAGTGGCGGCCCGGGGGCCAAATCTGGCCCGGCGCATCATTTTGTGTGGCCCGGGAAAGTAAATCATGAGGGCCGACTTTCTGTTTTAGGATCAAATTAAAATGAAGAGTATAGATGTATATTAAAATTCCTGATTTTCCGCCTTTTAAATCAATAATTGTAATTTTTTAATCATTTTTTCCTGTGTTTTTAGTTCAAAAATCATTTTGTAAAATCTAAAAGTATATATAAAAAGCTAAAATAAACATTGTTTTAGATCTATAAAAAAACGGAATATTCAGGACTTTTAATCCAGTTCTTCTAATCCACGTGTCAAAGTGGGGGCCCGGGGGCCGAATCTGGCCCGCCGCATCATTTTGTGTGGCCCGGGAAAGTAAATCATGAGTGGCGACTTTCTGTTTTAGGATCAAATTAAAATGAAGAGTATAGATGAATATCAAATTTCCTGATTTCCCCCCTTTTAAATCAATAATAGTCATTTTTAAATCCATTTTTCTGTGTTTTTAGTTCAAAAATATTTTTGTAAAATCTAAAAATATATTTAAAAAAAGCTAAAATAAACATTGTTTAGATCTATAAAAAACTGAATATTCAGGGCTTTTAATCCAGTTCTTTTAATCCATTTATAAAAAAAATCTAAATATTATATCTAAAATGGTCTGCCCCACTTGAAATCGAGTTGACGTTAACGCGGCCCGCGAACCAGCCCGAGTCTGACACCCCTGATTTATTCTCTGAACCGCTTTTTGCCTCCTTAGCGTCGCAGGGGGTGTTGGAGCCAATTCCATGGAGCCTATCCAAGCTAACTACGGACACCCTTAATTGGTGGGCAGCCAATCACTAAGGTACAATGACACACAACCAATCATAGCTATGGGCAATTTAGTTTTCAACCAGCTAGCCTAGCATGCATGTTAATAGGATGTAGGAGGAAACTGGAATACCCAGAGAAAACCCACACAACCCCAACATGCAAACTTCACACAGTGAGGACCCATCTGAGATCGAACCCTCGACCCCAGAACTGTGAGGCCGACGCTTTAACCACTTATCCACCAGTCTGCAATATTGTTAATTTAAATTATGTTATGAAATATTACAGGACAGCTTGCTATTATCCTTCTTAATACTTATTAATGAGGCAGTGCACATAATTAGAGTTTCCGGACGTATATAAATGAATTAAATATCAGCGCACAAAATTTATGGCAGTGTTTGTGAACAGCATTTTGTGGTCTTGCGATGTACTGCAATGACAAAGTTACATAATAAGGATTTACATTTGAAAAATGACTTTTGAATGTCATAAACCAAAACGCACTACATAAAATATACACATTTGTCAAAAGGTTTTTTTCCCAATACTCCGTCAGAATCTTTAATTAATGCATATTTTTACTATAACCTTCTAACATCTGCAAATCTCATTTTACAGTCGATACTTATTACTGTAGTACTGCAATGCCAATAAAGTTGCATAATACTGCATAGTTTCAATGCAAAAGTACTCAAGATGAAGTGAAGTAGAAAACGACGTGTACTTTGCACAAGTAGTCGTAAAAACACGTTATTTTTGGCTAAAAATGTGCTTTATGAGTGATGAGAACATATAAATACTCCATAAAAGTACTGCTAAATTGCTGTACTTTTTTTGCTTGCATCGCAATAGTTCCCACGCTGAGAACTGACACACTGCCACACTTTCTCACGCACGCGTGAGCGGCTCATTGCGCGCGCGCCACCCGCTCGGCGTGCGTGCGCGTGCCTGCGTCGTCACCAGGCACGCACGCACGCACGCAGCGGGCGGGCTCGGGCGGTCATGTGTAGTCCACGCGTCGTCGAAAGTAGGTTAGCGTCAACCACGGACGAGGAAGGAAGGAGCTGCCAGTCCACGCGTGGGTCAGCCGCTTCGTGAAAACCACAACACGGTGTTCCCCAGGGAAGCAAGACCGCCTAGAAAGACACTTGAACTCAACACGAACTAACGACGGCTTGATAGCGGACGAGTTGTTGTTGTTTTTTTCGGTGCCGAAAAGGCGAGCCGTTTCAGGAGTTTCTGTTTTGAACGTTCGTTTTTTTTTTTCTGAGCTTGCAAGAGGAGTTGCATGACTCCAAAAGTCGACTCGACATGAGAGGTAAGTGACTTTTCAACTTTCGAATTAAGTTTGTGGGGGAGCTTCAAACAAATTGGAGGTGTCAAGTTTTCGGACTTTTCGAGGTGCACTTGAACATACCGTGAAAATACAGGAAGTGGGGAAAAAGCCTAAATGACAATGACTCGCTTTGTTATGATTATTTTTGAAATGTTTTCACGTCTTTTTACGCAAATGGCGAGTTTGTTTGGCGCCTGGCGTTATTTTTTGAGTGCGTATACTGCCTCTCGGATGACTCGACTGGCGTTATGTAAGAGCAAGAGAGGCGGCAGGGAAGGGAGGGAGGGAGTGGGCTCAATCAAGCCCGAGAAAAGGCACTTGGCACGGCCACTTGCGCTTACATTTCACCTCCTTTTCCTCGCTCCAATTCAACACTTGACCATCTTACTTTTCGACACTTAATACCGTCAATGACTATCGCACTTAACTTGCGAAATTCCAGCTATTGAACTCCTTTACCGCCATTGACGTCAATGGACGTCCATTTCATTTCGACTGTTTTAGACAGGCAATAAAATGGACGCCTATCGCCGTCAAGGGCAATCAAACATGATCACTTACGTACGTCACATTTGGTCAATCACTATGGGTTAGTGTAAATATGCAAATGTAGGTTGTAAAAGTGTTTTTTTCGGTAAATTGCTGTTTTTTCAGGGTTGTGTTATGTAAACTTGGCGTGATAGGTGTTCCTTTGACCTAATTCTCTCATTGTGGATTACAGTTTATGCATGTGTGCTTTATAGTCAATTGAAACCCCTCCCAATTTCATGGATTCTATTTATTTTAAATATTATTTGCACTTTATATTATTATTTACACTTTATATTATGATTTGCACCACTCCAAGCCCATTTCCCATCGCCCAGCTTCACTATACGTAAATTAAAAGCTAGTTTTCCTGGCCTGCTGGCGTCAAGGGGTCGAATAAATTGGGGTTTATTTGCGGCTGAGTTCATCTTATGCTGTAACGTGAAGACGCAAGTGTCCAAAGGTGCTCCGACCGTTGTTATGATGTCAGGCCGTCACGGATCGCTGTGGCCAAGCCGGATATGGGCACAGCAAGCCCACTTTTAAACATGAGGCCCAGCAGGCTCCAGTTTAAGCTCGGTTTCTTCTGTCGGCTCGGATTACTGACGTTAAACAGGGGGGACGCCATTGGACACTTTGATTTTGCTGCCGTGACCCGCGCTGGGTTTTAATAAGAAACGCCGCGCTGATCCGATTTTTCTTTGAGAAAAGCGGAAGGACTTTTCTAGGTGAGGCAGACAACCTGCCGTGAACTATGGCGGGTTTTTAAATGGTTAAAGTTTCATTAATGAAAGTGTTAAAATACCAAGAGTGACCAGGATTGACAAATTCCTCCTTTGGGTTTATTTCTGGGGGGATTTTCTGTATGCTAATTTAGGCCCTCGCGGTAAATCATCAATTAATATTTTTATAGTGGCTTGGAAACATTGTTTAAATGCTCTTTTTTCCCCCAATCCTTTTATTAGCATCTTTTTCAAATTTATGTATTCTTTTTTTTTTAGTCATTTCTAATTAAAAAGTGGGAAAGCAGTGCATTTTCTTTTATTTTCTATTAAAAATAGGACATTATATAATTTTTTTATTAGCATCTTTTTCTAATTTATTTAATCATTTCTAATTAAAAAGTGGAAAAGCAGTGCATTTTCTTATAATAAAAATAGGACTTTATATATTTTTTTAAATCGTTCTACTTTTCTTTATTTACATTCAATTTATACTTATTTTATTTTTTAATATTTTTATGTTTAATAAAAAAATACATAGCCGCTGCATTTTTAATTAATTAAAAGCATTGTTTTTTTAAATCGTTCTACTTTTCTTTATTTACATTCAATTTATACTTATTTTGTTTTTAATATTTTTATGTTTAATAAAAAAAATACATAGCCGCTGCATTTTTAATTAATTAAAAGCATTGTTTTTTTAAATCGTTCTACTTTTCTTTATTTACATTAAATTTATAAAGAAACTGAAAGGGAAAACACCAAATATTCTATTTTTAATATTTTTATGTTTAATAAAAAAAATACATAGCCGCTGCATTTTTAATTAATTAAAAGCATCGTATTTTTTTCATTCATTAAATTTTTTCTAGAACTTAAAACAAAAACAAAAATATATACATATACATATTATATATATACTCATAATGCTGAATGTTACTCAAAACATATTTACATTTTAAAATTTTAATTAGGAATAAACAGTTGAATATTTGGCAAACATTTACGGCTCAAAATGGGGGCAAAATCAAGTAAGAACAATTAAAATAAAATTAAAAAAACACAAATAGTGACATTTCCCAACTGCAGATATATAGAATATTTACCATCAAGTGTCTAAATGCCATTGACGATAAGAGACGTCTAATCTATTTAAAATGGCAGCGCCTCGAGGGCCCCCCCCCCCCCCCCCCCCCCCATTTCAAATAGATTCGCCGTCTGTCACGGTCACTGAAACATGATCGTCAACTGGCGAGCAAAATGGCCCGAGGAAAAAGGTCAGTGCGCGCTCTCCAAGAACGGCGCGCCACGACTCCCGCTCGCTATCTTTTCAATGCGTCGCCTCGCAAGATTTCACGGCGAAACTCGGTATGTGTCAAGGTGCCCTCTCCATTCGCTGACGACCGCACGCAAAAGATTCCCTTCCAGAATTTATCTACACAGCGTCATCCCAAAAACTGAGCTCGAATTTGCCACGGCGTAAAGATAGCAGAAAAAAACAATACATAATATTTAGCCCAACAATTAATATCTGGCCCTTTATGATATCTTGACGCAAAGACGGCGCGATAAGTTTCAAGGTGATTACGTCATGGGATCTTGGGGTTCCAGTGTTGCGCAATATACCATATTGTCCGCACTATAAGGCGCAAATAAAATGTTTCAATATTCGCACTTGATGTGCCTTTTTATATGGATCAATATTGGTTAGTCATTTTTATTACATTTTCCTTAGCACAGCTCCATCTAGTGGACGCATAACACAACCCATAACCACTACTACTACTACTGTTACTGCTACTTCGGTGCCATCTAGTGGATCTATAACACAACCCCTACTACTGCTACCACCACCACTACTACTACTACTTCAACTACCACCACTACACTTACTAGTACCACCACAACACTTACTTGTACCACCACTACACTTACTACTACCACCACTACACTTACTACTACCACCACAACACTTACTAGTACCACTACTACACTTACTAGTACCACCACTACACTTACTAGTACCACTACTACACTTACTAGTACCACCACTACACTTACTAGTACCACCACTACACTTACTAGTACCACCACTACACTTACTACTACCACCACAACACTTACTACTACCACCACAACACTTGCTACTACCACCACAACACTTACTAGTACCACCACTACCACCACCACTACCACCACCACTACCACTACTAATGCCACCAATACTACTACCACTACCACTACCACTACCACTACCACTACTACTACCACTACCACTACTACTACTACTACCCCTACTAATACCACCAATACTACTACCACTACTACTACCCCTACTAATACCACCAATACTACTACCACTACCACTACTACTACTACTACTACTACTACTACTACTACTACTACTACCACTACTAATACCACCAATACTACTACCACTACTACCACCACTACTACTACTACCACTACTAATACCACCAATACTACTACCACTACTACTACCTCTACCACCACTACCACCACTACCTCTACCACCACTACCTCTACTACCACTACCTCTACTAACACTCCTCCTACTATTACTACCACTATTACTACCACCACTACCACTACTACCACTACTACTACCACTACCTCTACTAACACTCCTCCTACTATTACTACCACTACTACCACCACCACTACTACTACCACTAAAATGGCAATTTATGGCATTGCGTGACCAATTCTTTGATATAAAATACATTATTTTAACAATTTGTTGGCAACTCTATGCTGTTCCTGCACAAAATATAATTATTACTCCAAGTCCCATGCAAAAATCTGTCAACCCTGCTACCATCCATCCCGTCCCCCTTAGCATATAAAAAAACTAAGCTCCAACTTTTTGCGACGCGTGCTGACCAAATATGTTTTTGGGCTTTTTTAACCGCCAGCGACGGCGCTTTGGTGACCACATTCTGCCTCAAATTGGAGTCTCCCCGTCAGCTGGAAACATTCCGCGCCGCAAGTGTAAAGCGATCCGGTGTGTGATTTGGCCCGCTTGTAAATGATGCATAGCTTGGCGGCCATTTCGCGGCTCCCGTCGATCCCGCAAACAAGGCCGTAAATGCCACGCAGCGGTCGCGGGATGCTGTCATTGGTCCGCTTGGACTACCGCGGAGTCATTATTTAAACACTGGCTTATAAATGACATGACGGGGTCCCATTTCTCTACTTCGAATGCTTCTAGGATTCTTGGAAAGAGACCAATCAATCTAAGTAACTGAGAAGGGGAAAAGTATTTAAAAAATGTGCCTCTAGTCAAGCGTGGTCATGATACAGCAATAGTTCAGAGGCCGCCATTTGCTTCCAAAAGTAGGTTAAGTACAGTATGGAGTTGAAGGAGTGGGTAACTAGGACTTTACACTGTTTGATTAGCTGGGCTGAGAGTGCAAAGTCTGGACTGACAAGCCTTTACGGCCTTGTTTCCCGCTAAAGTCATTCAATAACGGGCGCCTAGATGGTTGTAAATGTGACTTATTGCTTAAAAAAATACAAAGACAGAAAGAAGAATGGCTATTTTGGGGGTTTCGGATCGTTTCGTATCACGGGTGGCGAACAGGTTAGACACAAGGAGTCAAAAAGCCAATTATAAAAATCCAATTATTGCCAAATTATTTTTTAAATATGTATTGTTTGTTTTTAATGGGAGCCTGGTGGATTGTAGTGTTTTAAGAGAGGGTAAAAATAAGAGAAATGTGAAATGGGCGGGGCTAAAGAGTTTTAGGGTACTTACAGGTCACTTCCTGTAAGTTTTTGATTATTTCATATTCATTTTCTGGGGCTTTTTGGGATGCTTCTTGCTCATTGGTCGGTTCCGGCTGATTTTTAAGGCATTTCCAGGTGACTTTCTGTTGGTTTTAGGCCATTTTTAAAGTTTTTTATTAACACATTGGCTGCCATTGAAGGCACTGTTTTGACAGCAGGGGGCGAATGAAGCAATAGAAATTGAGCAAAGTTCAGTTGATCACAAAAAACTAGTTTTGCAACAATCTTGTGGGAAAAAATGAAGGATTTTAATTATGTGAGTACAGTATGAATGTGCTACAAAGTACCCGCCAGGTAGAACAATCCCATAATGGGCCGGATCGGGAACCCGAGCGGTCCACTTTCAGCCCATGTGCCGCAGGTTTGATACCTCAAATTTAGAATCACGGTGGTTTGGGCCTTTTTTGACATCTGGATTGATAATAATATAAAAATAAAGGCACGCGAACTACAGTACGGCGAGAACAGCTGGCGTTATTATCGGCGTCTAACATGTCGCAGCATGTCGAGGATCGGAGTGAAATTTCAGCTTGCGTCCATGCGACAACATTTGGTGGCTGTAAATCTATTTTTTGCTTTGGTGTCAACCAGTTGACCATGCGTAATAAAATAAATGTATCTGTAATTATGGCACGCCAGCCATAAAAGCAACGACGCTCATTAACATAAATCACACAAGAGAGGGTGATTTATGACCTCTTTGGCGGGAAGATTTAGGGTTTGGTGTGGTTTAGCGGCATTTTAGAGAGGCGGAGACCAATCTATTTGGGCTGGGTGGGTTGGCAGCGAACGGTCATTTTTCAGTGAAAATAGGCGTCCAATCCGGTTGAACTGGGATGGCTGTCGACAAACATGAAATCGAATGATAGGCCGTCGTGAGTTGGTAATAAAATTTCATTTTGAGAAACATTACAAAATGCACGTCCGGTCAAAATGGCGGAAAATTTGGCCCAAAAATAAACCACATGAAATCGAGTTGGCATGAATGCGGCTCGCGAGCCCGTCTATAAATCATCAACCTGTGTGTTACGTCTTAAGCCGCACCTCCCCCGCCGCGGATCGGGGTCCAAGTCCGACTTAGAAACTGGTGAGGAGAAAAAAAAAGGAGGAGGAGCTTAATCCTCGGCTTGGGTGGGAAAGTGTGTCAGTGGAGCAGCTTGGGGGAGGCGGGACCAACTCGCCTGACTGGCAGGTGAGTCGGCGAGTCCTAAAGCCAAGGCGGTTGCCCCGCCCCCGAGCAAAGGCGAGGGTGTTACGTCAAACGGTTGCCGGGGCGACCACCTTTGAATGCGCGTTCGTGGAATGCGGCCAGACTGCGGTTATATAACAGGTTGGCGGCAGGGGGAGGGGCTTGAAGGGAGTGCTTGAGCAAGGCCTTGGAGAGGGAGTAGATTTTTTTTTTTTTTAGCTCCGCCCCCCAGCCTTTATTCATTTATTTCTATCTTTCCTGTGTAGTCTTTTTCAAATTGTGGGATATTTACGGTAACAAAATGAATGTTTGCTTATGTCATTTGTTTTAATTTTTATTGTGGGTAATGAACTGGCCTAAGCTGGATTTGTTACCTCATTTTATAGACCAGTGGTAACGTAACATTTTTATGACTGGGTTGATTGTTGTTTTGTTTAATTATGCCCTGTGGTTGGCTGGCTACCAATTCAGGAAGTACCATGCTGACTGTAAGTTCTTGGCTAGGCTGGGCTTCGGCACCCCCGTGACATTTTATCGGATTTATTGGTTGTTGCGTTATTATTGTCGTATCTTATCATAAAAAAAGTTGCATGTGCTAGACCACCTGTGTCAAAGTGGCGGCTCGGGGGCCAAATCTGGCCCGCCGCATCATTTTGTGCGGCCCAGGGAAGTAAATCATGAGTGCCGACTTTCTGTTTTAGGATCAAATTAAAATGTATAGAGTATAGATGTATATTATATTTCCTGATTTTCCCCCTTTTAAATCAATAATTGTCATTTTATAATCCATTTTTTTCTGTGTTTTTAGTTCAAAAATCATTTTGTAAAATCTACAAATATATTAAAAAAGCTCAAATAAACATTGTTTTAGATCTATAAAAAACTGAATATTCAGGGATTTTAATCCAGTTCTTTTAGTCCATTTATAAAAAAAAAATCTAAATATTATATCTAAAATGGTCGTTAATGCAGCTTGCGAACCAACCCGAGTTTGACACCCTTGTGTTAGACTGAGATATTTAACCATTCGTTCATTCGTCGTGGGGGGTGCCAGAGCCTATCCCAGCAAACTTTGGGCACCCCTGAATCGATGGCTAGCCAATCGCAGGGCACAAATACACAAAAAAAACAACCAATCCTACTCGCGCTCATTAATTTAGCATACAATTAGCTTAGCATGCACATTTTTAGGATGTGGAAGGAAATCGGAGCACCCAAACAAAACCCACTTGCTATGTTGAGAACATGCAAAGTCCAAATAGGAAGTTCGGAACCAAACGGGGATTGAACCCTTAATCTCAGAACTGCGAAGCGGTCGTGCTAACCACTTAACCACCGCACCGGCAAAACATGAAATCTGGATTTTATTACCATCTCTTCTACTGTTACGCCACACCATAAAAACAACAATTTTCATCTTTTTTCTTCACAAGATTTTATTTTTACGCTTTTCTCGTGTCATGGATTCCTCGGAAAACGTCCTGACCCCCCAAAAAATCCAATTCGCATTTTTCTTTAGGACCCCTCTGTCCTCTCTTGTCATGTGATGGCGCTAAATTCCGATTACTTTCACCAAAGAAGCGACAAAAGCGCCACGATGCTCGAGCCGTAGGAATTATAGCAATTGCGGTTTTCCCATTTTGACATCCTCGGGGGGTCGGCTTGTTTTTCTAGACCAGCTCGCCAGCATTTTGTTGTTCCTAAAGGAGGCGGAGGGGGGGGGGGGGGGGGTGACGGAGCAGCGCGGGCCGTGAAACTTTATAACCTCGGGCCTGGGCTAATGCAATTGACCTGCTATTCTGGGCTGGAGGAGGCCCGGCTACTTAGATAAACAACATAATGAAAAGAACATGCTGTTCCTCCCTAAGAAGGCTCAAGCTTCCACAATGCAGCACAAGAGCATAATGTACAGTTTAAAGGGGATGGGAGGGGCGGTTTGGGGTTTCTGCGGATCTCCCGATACAGAAATGATGAGTCGGGAAATTATTTTGCAAGAAAAGGCAGGTGCTTTTTCATCATTGTGTTGTCAATTCCAAAGATTTTATCAATAGTAGCTGCTGTCTTTCCCACTTCAAATGGATTGGACGTGTATGTCCATCCATGAGAACTTGTTTTTGCCATTTTATTGTTGGTGTTCGGTCATTTTTTGTTCATTTTAGGGGATTTACGGCTTGCTTTTTGTTGATTGGGGGGGGTGGGGGGGGGGGGGGTTGCACTGAACTCAAAGCAAGGACTGTCATTGGCCTAAAACAGGGGTGTCAGACTCGGATTGGTTCGCGGGCCGCGTTAACGTCAACTTGATTTCATGTGGGCCGGACCATTTTAGATATAATATTGAGATATTTTTTTTATAAATGGTTTAAAAGAACTGGATTAAAAGCCCTGAATATTCAGTTTTTTTAGAGATCTAAAACAATTTTTATTTTAGCTTTTTAAATATATTTTTAGATTTTACAAAATTATTTTTGAACTAAAAACAGAAAAAATGGATTAAAAAATTACAACGATTGATTTAAAAGGGGGAAAATCAGGAAATTTATTAGATTTTTTAAAATAAATTGATTAAAATAACTGGATTAAAAGGCCTGAATATTCATTTTTTTATAGATCTAAAACAATGTTCATTTTTGCTTTTTTTAATATTTTAGATTTCACAAAATGATTTTTGAACTAAAAACAGAAAAAAATGGATTAAAAAATGACAATTATTGATTTAAAAGGGGGGAAAATCAGAAAATGTTTTAGATTTTTTTAATAAATGGATTAAAAAAACTGGATTAAAATCCCTGAATATTCAGTTTTTTATAGATCTAAAACAATGTTTATTTTAGCTTTTTAAAAATATATTTTTAGATTTTACAAAATGCTTTTTGAACTAAAAACACAAAAAAATGGATTAAAAAATGACAATTATTGATTTAAAAGGGGGAAAATCAGGAAATGTAATATACATCTATACTCTTCATTTTAATTTGATCCTAAAACAGAAAGTCAGCACTCATGATTTACTTTCCCGGGCCGCCCAAAATGATGCGGCGGGCCAGATTTGGCCCCGGGCCGCCACTTTGACATATGTGGCCTAAAATGAACAGAAACTGATCTGGATTGGATGCCGAGCGCCGTCAATGGCGGCCAAAGAGTCAACAGACGCGTTTCTAGAGAAAAATGTTGGTTCCTTTTTTTTTTAAACGGGGACATTTTATATCTTGGTATTCTAGAAAACAAATTATTGATAACCTTTGAGGAAACAAAGTATTGATATTTGCATATATCGTCACACCCAGTTTTAAGACTGCTCTTATTTTAATAACACATTGTCTGCAGGTCATTACTTGCGTTTTTGGCTTGAATTTAAACGGACTCCACCCTTTACTTTTTATGTTCAGCCTAAGATGACTTTTAATGACATTTAGCGCTTCTGAAATATGATTTTTATTGGAAAGAAGTCAACAGTTTATGCAAATGAGCATTTCCAATAAGGTCAAAAAAGTGCACTTCCACGAAAAGGCTTGATCATTAATTCTTTTTTGCTGGTTAGTGTTCATTCCACCAATTTTTTTTTCATTGTGTCATATTGGCGACCATTCAAAAAAAAAAGACAATACAGTGTTGCCTTGAGAAAAACGAGTTGTATTTTAAATGGTATTTCCTTGATTGGAAATTCCCACACAAAAGCCACACCCACGCGCTTGTCGTATTTGGAGAAAATATTGTAATTAAAAAAAATGACATAACGCATTTTTTTCATTCCTTCATAATATGTAATAATGATCTAAAAATATATTCTTTAAATATACATGTATTAAAAAATATTATATTATATTATTAAAAATAAATATTTAGAACAATAATGTCATAAATGAGAATGCTTACTTGCTAAATTCATTTAAAAATAAAAATCATACTCCTTTTCAAATTAAAAAAAGAAAAAATAATATTTAATATTATAAAAAAATATACATATTTGGTACAGTGGCTCGGATTGGCTAAAGTCGATGTTTTCAACCAATTTAAAATCTGCTAACAAATTACAGTAATCCCTCAAATATCGCGGTTCATGTACACCAAACATGGCCGTGACAATTGAAAAATCACAAAGTAGTGTCACCCCTATTAAAAAATAAATAATAATTAAAAAACAAAAAATTCCGCTTGCGAGTTTCAGCAAATTTCACATTTTTACGAACTCTAAATTAAAAAAAAAAAAAAGTATAAAAGCGTTACAAAATTGCAAAGTAGTGAATTCCCAATAAGTGAAGTCTCGATAATTAATCCTTTCTGTGCAATAAATATAACAATAACATCTGCAATATTTTAAAATTAAAAAAAATGTTATTTTTTTTCTATTCCGTTGCCCAACGTGACTTTTTAAATGACATATTTATGTTTTTATTGGGAAACACGCACTTTGTGAAATAGCACCACTAATTTCGTTATACGCAATTGTTGTATAACAACAATAAAGTCTTTTGACTTTGACTGACTTGACTTGATTACCGTAATCCCACTTAAGCGCTAACTATTTATTTTCTTCCCTTCCTTCAGCTCAAATAGAAGTCATTCCCTGCAAAATCTGCGGGGACAAATCCTCAGGGATCCACTATGGCGTCATCACCTGCGAAGGCTGCAAGGTGAGTCGTCCTCGCCGCTGCCAAAAAAATTGACGCCTTAACCTGACATTAAGATAATTACGCTTGAGTCGCGGCCAAGTTTTTTGTTTTGGGAGCCAGCGCCCAATTCATGTTTGTAATGGTCAACTCGGGTGTCTTTTTTGAAGGGCTTCTTCCGACGCAGCCAGCAGAACAACGCCATCTACTCGTGCTCGCGACAGAGAAACTGCCTGATCGATCGGACCAATCGCAACCGCTGTCAGCACTGCCGACTGCAGAAATGTCTGGCTTTGGGGATGAGTCGTGACGGTGAGTTGCTTCCACAAATCGAGTCAAATGACTCAATGCACGTACATCAAATCGAATTACCGTAATGCCTCGCCAATTTACTGATTCTGCATACGGATTGGCCAAAAGTACATGAAAAATTTAATGAATTGAATGCTTTTATTGTCATTATATAAGTGTAATGAGATTTAAAGCTTAGCCACAAAGTGCATAAATAACATTAACAAACAAACATACAAATACATTATCAATAAATAATAACAATCAATAATAATCTACATAATACTATAGCATAATAAGTTGTCAACAACATAAATAAGTATGGAAGTGCACTAATAACAACAGCAAACAAACATACAAATAAATAACAATCAATAATGAATCAATAAATGATTAGTCAATATAATACTACAGCACAATAAGTTGTCAACAACATAAATAAGTAGGGAAGTGCACTAACAACAACAAACACAAATAAACAATCAATAAATAATAACAATAATGAATCAATAAATGATTAGTCAACTTAATACTACAGCATAAAAAGTTGTCAACAACATAAATAAGTAGGGAAGTGCACTAATAACAACAACAACAAACAAACATACAAATAAATAATAACAATCAATAATGAGTCAATAAATGATTAGTCAACTTAATACTACAGCATGAAATGTTGTCAACAACATAAATAAGTAGGGAAGTGCACTAATAACACACAACAAACAAACATACAAATAAATAATAACAATAATGAATCAATAAATCATTAGTCAACAAAATACTACAGGATTATAAATTACAACATAAATAATTAGTACAGTAATCCCTTGAATAGCACGGTTGATGCGGACCAAACATGGCCACGATAATTGAAAAATTGCAAAGTAGCAAGTAGCAATTAACAGTGTTCAACCAGCTAGCCTAGCCTAGCATGCATGTTTTTGGGATGTGGGAAGAAACCGGAGTACCCGGAGAAAACCCACACAAGCCCGGCGACAAGATGCAAACTCCACACACAGTGAGGTTCGACCTGGGATCAGACCCAGAACCCCAGAACTGCGAGGCGGACATGCCAACCACTCATTCACCGTTTCATTTTTTTTTTAGAGTAAATAATATCGAGCTTGTTTTTGTTGTTGGCGCAGCGGTAAAATTCGGCCGGATGTCCAAGAAGCAGCGCGACAGCCTCTACGCTGAGGTCCAAAAGCACCAACAGTCCCAAGAGTGCGCCGGCCTGACCGCCCGGGAAGACAACGGCGACGCTGGCGATCACGGACGGGCTTACCGCAGACTCTCCGGCGGCACGCTGGGCGACCTGGACGACTTCACCACGTTGCCCGAAAGCCTCCTCTTCAACCTGCCGCTGACTCCCGAGGACCAGAACGGAGAGTACGGCAACCTGGACCTGTTCGCCGGTAGCGCCGGCAGCGGCTCGTCCTCTCAGAGCTCGCCGGAACAGAGCCACTTGGACTTTGCCGAGGGCCACCACGGCATCAAACACGAGTACCAGCTCTTGCAGGATTCCGGTCTGTTTTCGCACGCCATCCTCAACCCGCTCCCCGAAAGATGCTCACTGCTCGAGCTCGGTATGCCCCGTTTTTATTCCAAGTCGCCAATGTGGGCGGAGCCATTGTCATACCGTTTTTTTCTTCTCTCAGAGCACATTACCCAATGCGTGGTGAAGTCCCACATGGAGACCAGTCAGTACAGTACAGAAGAACTGAAGAGAATGGCGTGGTCCACATACAGCATGGAAGACACCCGAATGTACCAAACAAAGGTAGGACAGCAACCAATAATCCCATTACAAATATTCTTTCATTGATTTTCCGGACCCCTTATCCTCACGAGGGGGGTGCTGGAGCCTATCCCAGCTAACTAAGTGCTCAAGGAGACAAAGGACAACCAGTCATAGTGATAGGCGATTTCTTACCTGTCAACTTTGGCCAATTAGTCCCCTTATTAATGATTGCAATTCCCCTTATTAAGCGATTAAAACACCGTACAAATGCAACATATTTTCTCACATAGGGCACACTTAAAAGTCTTTTTTTTATCGAAAGTGGACGGGGTGGCCAATCAGTCGGCTCTAAATACAAGATTGTGTAGATGTCGCTGTATGACGCTGACGGTTTGACTGTCTGGGTACATTGCTTGCTGACACGCTATAATTATATAGCGAAAAGAGCTAAATTGAGCATATTATGCTAAAAGCATGACAACATTAGCAATCAACGATGATGTTTTCGTCTGCTACCAGCGATCGAAACGGTCCGAAATGGGTAAAACGAGATCGGTTTTACAAAAAAACAAACTTAAAAAAATCCCGTACAAAAGTTGTTATACGGCGTACATCATTTGAAATTATAAAAAACGTGTAAAATACGGGAAAAACGTTTAAGTTGACAGTAACGCCATTTCGAGTGTTCAAGCAGTTAGCCTAGCCTAGCATGCGTGTATTGGGGATGTGGGAGGAAAACGGAGCACCCGTGGAAAACCCATGCAAACTCCACTGAGGAAGGTCCAACCCCGGGATCAAACCTGCGATCCTAGAACTGCGTGGCTGACGTGCTAACCATTACCGAAGAGGAAAAAATATGTAATATAACATATAGAATATAAATAAGCAGCTGTTAACATAATTATAACCTTAAAAAACAACATTGTTGGTGGGTAGAGATAGAGGGAAAAAAATAGATAAATATAAGCCAAAATATGAAAAGAAGTGTGACTTATAGCCTTGAAAATAAGCTAGTTTAGTTTTTTAGGTTTCTTTTTAACCTCATAACTTACGAATCCATAGAATAAATAGAATTAATTCACTGTTTTGATTTTATTTGCTTCTTGTGTGGATAAAAAAAAATCTAAAGAAATGGTCAGTCTGTTTTAAAAAACATTTAAAAATTTTTCGGTTCATTTGAATTGCTAAAATAAACAATTGGTTTCTCTTTATAAAAAAAAAAACAGATTTAAATCAAAACCCGTTTTCACGTGTCGTTATGCCAGCGCCGCAGAAAAGATAATCATCTGAACATTTTTCAAAGATCAAACAAGCTTTGTTCACAACAGATAAACGTTTTCCATAAATAACTACGCCAAACCGCAAAAAAAATATCTAGTAAACAAGATACAGTTCATGCTGTTTTTTTCCTGGCGAGATTCCACTATTAGAATCAAGTGATGAGTGCCAAATACAACTTGTACGATTGTTGGCGTGTTTTTCATGCTTTATTTTTGTTGCTCTTTTTGTCAGTCGGCCGAAGTGATGTGGCAACAGTGCGCCATGCACATCACCAACGCCATCCAGTACGTGGTGGAGTTTGCCAAGCGCATCTCTGGCTTCATGGACTTGTGCCAGAACGACCAGATTATCCTCCTCAAAGCAGGTCAGTAGCCCTTCAAAAGGAATACCTTGAGATACGAGCTGAATGTCTTCCTGGATCGAGCTCGTATGGCAATTTACAGTAATCCCTCGAATATCGCGGCTTCAACTTTGGCGGATTTTTCTTCTGCTGTAAATTCATAAAAATGTGAAAATCCACGTTGAAACTCGCAAGCAGAAGCCACTCCCCTGTCCTCCACTTGCTACTAGAATTCAGCACTGGAGTAAAAAATATATAATAAAAAAAAAAAAAAATCAAAGTTCATAAAAAAGTGAAAATAAATAAATAAATTAAAAAAAAAATCATAAAAATGTGTAAATCCACACTGAAACTCGCAAGCAGAAGCCACTCCCCTGTCCTCCACTTGCTACTAGAATTCAGCACTGGAGTAAAAAATATATAATAAAAAAAAAAAAAAAATCAAAGTTCATAAAAAAGTGAAAATAAATAAATAAATTTAAAAAAAAATCATAAAAATGTGTAAATCCACACTGAAACTCGCAAGCAGAAGCCACTCCCCTGTCCTCCACTTGCTACTAGAATTCAGCACTGGAGTAAAAAAAAATATATAATAAATTTAAAAAAAATTCAAAGTTCATAAAAATGTGAACATAAATAAATTTTTAAAAAAAATAATTCGTAAAAATGTGTAAATCCATACTGAAACTCTCAAGCGGAAGCCAGTCCTTCACTTGCTACTAGAACTCAGCACTGAAGTAAAAAAAAAAAAAAAGTTCATAAAGATGTGAAAATAAATAATTAAAAAAATAAAAACATTTTTAAAGTTCATAAAAATGTGAAAATACATGCTGAAACTCCAAAGCAGAAGCCACTCCCCCATTCTCCGCTTGCTACTAGAACTCAACACTGAAAAAAAATTAATAAATCCAATGTTTTTTAAAGTTCATAAAGATGTGAAAATAAATAAATAAATTTAAACAATAAACATTGTTAAAGTTCATAAAAATGTGTAAATCCACGCTGAAACTCGCAAGAGGAAGCCACTCCCCTTTTCTCCGCTTGCCACTGGGACTCAGCACTGAAGTAAGAAAATAATAATAATAAAAATAAAATATATATTTTTTTTAAATAGGAGTGACCCTACTTCGCTGTTTTTCGTTAATCGCGGCCATGTCTGCTCTACATTAACCGCGATAATCGAGGGATTACTGTATATTCACATTCATTTTTCTCTGAATATTACATTGCATGACTTCTCGCAATTTCCCACACCTGACCATTGCTTACGACACAGCACTTGGGAAACACTGCGCTAATGAAACACTCGCGCTAGTGCAATTTGACCATGACGTTAATCAAAATAATGAAAAAAACAAACAAAAAAAAAAGCACGTTGCCAGATAGCCTGTAAAATTCCATAAATTAGCCGCCTTGTTTTTAAAACGGCAGCATTCAGAAGGAAAAAAGTAGCGGCGTGTAATCTAAGATTTAGCCCATACAATTCAACTACCGTGGCGCTAAAACTGGGGATTAGCCGGAACCATAATAAAGAACGCACAGCCAATCGCGGTTTGTCGCGGTCCAGCTGTCGTGGCGAGAAAATAAGGCCTCTGGGAATACCGGCTCCCCCGCCGTGTTTGTTGACGACTTTTCCTCCTCGCCGTCCTATGTTTTTCATCACATGAACGCGCACATGCGGTCACTTCGCCTGAGGGGGGCGCCGACTTCATCGAGCCGGGCAATCACAAGACTCAAAAAGTCTTCCGTTGAAAGAACGGCGACCCTTGTTTGGATTTACCCGCATTTAATTTTCAAAACGTCCCGCCGCGGCGAGAACGTGTCATTTGGAATTTTTGAGCCGTGTTTTATTTCCACGACTCGAACCCTATCGAGAGTATCGGTGGTTTTAAAAAGAATGTTGTTGGTGACAACACCCAGTGCAGGTTATTATTGCCAAACCAGATTGATTAGTTGCCATTCAAAGTCAGACCTGACCTTAGTTACACTATTTTCATTTCCACAACAAAGCGCGTTACTGTAACTAGCCCGCATACGCTAAGCCCCGCCCCTTTAAATGAAACATTACGGCCACACGTAAATACTCTTGAGATCCAGGAAGCTTTTTTATTTTTATCGGTTTTAATTCTTACAAAGGCATGTATGTAGTTCTTATCTATTTATTATCAATTTTTTCACCAATGGGACAGATTAGTGAGTTTTATGATTGTTATGGTGGACTTAAATCATATTTTTTGAGGCATTTTTTAGGCATTTTCCTGCGCAATTACTGTAAGAATTGAATTTTGTTCTGTAGAATCGTACAATCAAATCAAAAGCCTTTATTGTCATCATGCACATTAGGATTCTTCAGTAGATCCAAGATGGCGGCGCACACGGGCCTTTTCTTGATCAGTTTCTGACATAATTGAAATTTGTTCTGTAGAATCGTAAAATCAAAAGCCTTTTTTGTCATCATACACATTAGGATTCTTCAGTAGATCCAAGATGGCGGCGCGCACGGGTGCAGTGGCTCTTTTCTCTCCAGTTTCTTTTTCTCAATCTTATCGTTATTTACTAAAATTGTTTTGAGGAAGTTTTGAATTACAGGTGTCCAAGTTGCGGCCCCCGGGTTGTCGACGGTTTTATGTGGTTTACAATTTCTGCAAATATTGCAGACTTTAGAAAAATGATGATATTTGTTTTCCTTTGCATTTAAAAAAAGAGGCAAAATACAGTCAATTATTTGAAACTGAATAATATTTTTTTTAGGAAATACTCATTGAAAAGAAAAATCCGAACATAAAATGAAAATATTTCCTTTCCCAAATCAAATTGGATTTACCATCCTTCCTAAGTTGATAAATGTAAATACATTTAAGACAAAAACAAGAAAATAATATGCTTAAAATAGATTTTTAGCTCCAAAAGACGAATTTGACAATTGCAACACACATATGCAATGAATATACTCCCACCTCAAAAACATTCACTTGAAAAATGTAAATATATCTAAGCCAAAATGACAAGAAAACAGAAAAATACTAGTTAAAATGCTTCAAAAGACACCATTTCCCAATCGCAACACATACTTAATGAATATACTCCCACCTCAAAAGCATTCACTTCCCCTCCAACCTCCCCGAATTGACTGTGACTTAAAAATAACGTTTTATTTTTATTTTGTGTCCTAACCACAGGTTGCATGGACGTCCTCTTGATCCGAATGTGTCGAGCCTACAACCCCATCAACAACACCTTCCTATTTGACGGAAGATTCGCCCCTGCTCACTTTTTCAAAGCACTCGGTAAGTTCTTCTTCTTCCTCATTTTCCGCGCTACTTCTCTCCAACTTTACATCCATAAACGAGCAATGAAGAAGCCCCCTAACTCCTCCCCTTCCTTCAGGCTGCGACGACCTGGTGACGGCCGTCTTCGACTTAGCCAAGAACTTCAGTCGTATCCAAATGTCCGACGAGGAGATGGCGCTTTTTACCGCCGCCGTGCTGCTCTCACCAGGTGAGGATTCAAATAATTACCCTCTAGGGTTGTCGAATGTTAAAATTGACTACCGTCTTGGTCCGAATATAAGACGATCTTTTTTTTTGCATTAAAATAAGACAAAAAAATGCTAGTTGTCTTAAAATCGGGGTCTAGACATTTTACCCATTCACAACACTAGATGGCGCCAGATACCTTTAAAAATAATTACCCTCCAGGGGTGTCGAATCTTGAAATCGACTACCGTCTTGGTCCGAATATAAGACGATCTTTATTTGGCATTAAAATAAGACTAAAAAAATGCTAGTTGTCTTAAAATCGAGGTCTAGACATTGTACCCATTCACAACACTAGATGGCGCCAGATACCTTTAAAAATAATTACCCTCCAGGGGTGTCAAATCTTGAAATCGACTACCGTCTTGGTCCGAATATAAGACGATCTTTTTTTGGGCATTAAAATAAGACTTAAAAAAATGCTGGTCGTCTTAAAATCGGGGTCTAGACATTTTACCCATTCACAACAATAGATGGCGCCAGATACCTTTAAAATTATGCTAAAGATTGATGGTGAATTGAATGCTTTTATTGTTATTATACAAGTACAGTCATACCTCTACTTATGAATGCCTCTAGGTACTAAATTTTCAGTTTACAATTTTTTTTATATGTAAATGAGTGACTCGAGATACGAAAAATATTTTCCAGAATCCCCTAAAAAGTAAATGTGTGTTTCCTTACATCGTTCATACAAAATTGGGAAACTTTGACCTATTTTAAAGGGTTTAATTGGTACTTGTGTGAGGACCGTGGAACCAAATAGAGAATTTACATATAAAGTACACTTCTACTTACGAACTTTTCAAGTGACGAAAAAAGTTCTGGAACCAATTCATTTCGTTAGTAGAGGTACCACTGTATAATTATGTTTAAAGCTTCACCCTAAAATACACACATAAATAATAAAAAAAAAGTAATAATTAAGTAGTCGACTTAATAAGTAGTTAACATAGAAAAGTAGTCAACATGAATAAGTGGCCAGATAAGTTGTCAGGTACAAAAAAGTGACTCAAGTGTTTTAGTGCAATTACAAGATAAGAAATTAGTCTACATTAGACTAGAAAAAGGGAACATGACGACATACTTTTTCATCAATACGTACTGAGAAAAGCGCTCAATGAGGGATCGACACACGCAAACTGAATTGACGATGCCCTCCCGCATCAGGCAATTGTGTAGACTATTGATTTGTTTTTGTTCTTTTCCCGTTAGACCGACCCTGGCTCACGGATGTACAACAAATCCAGAAACTTCAGGAGAAGGTTTACGTTGCCCTTCAGCGCTGCTTACAAAAAGGCGGGGCGTCGGAGGAAAAACTTGCAAAGGTAAGGCAGCCAATATCACCTGTCATTTAGGACTATTTAATTAAATGTGTTTTTTTATGATGAAATTCCTTTCTAATGACCTTATTTACTTATAAGTACGCCCCCACTTATAAGCCGCACCGTTAAAATGGCCTTAAAATTGTTTAATTTGACAATTTCTCTCGTATAAGCCGCCCCCTAATTCACAATTTTTACCTCCATATTCATGGTTTTAATACGGAGTACAACTCTGTTACTTTGAAGGGAAAATCTTAAGAAAAATTATCAAAGTATTTCTGAGATAGCACATTATTAGGGTCGATATCATAAGGAATTAATTCATCCAGTAATGCTTGTTTTCTTACTGCAAAACAGAAAATAACCAAAAAATAGTAAATGTTACTTTGCCACTATCTACTACCTACTGGTGAAAAGGATTATAGCAAGTCTTTTGCGCATTTAAGTCATCATTTTTTTTGTTACAAATACGGCTTATATGCGAGAAAATACGGTAGTCATCCTTTTTCACCAGTCTTAGCCCCGCCCACTAAGGATGTCTCACCCAGAATGTCCATTTTTTTTCCAGTCTGCTAGCTTTCTATTCTCCTATCCACCTGTCAACATGTGCTAGCTAGCGCAAAGCTAGGAATCTAGAAATGAGCTTCAATTCTGGTTGTGACATCACAACCAGAATTTCTGAAGAAAAAGTGGCCATTCCCCTTGCGTCGTTTTGGTTGGAATAACGATGAAATGTTGTTGAAATGACGGTGAAGTGGTTAATTTGTCCTTGAATGGGGCAATAGCAGAATATTTTTAATGTACTTCTCATCCTCACCTGTAGATGGTGTCCAAGCTCCCCATCATGAAGTCTATTTCCAAACTCCACATCGACAAACTGGAGTTCTTCCGTCTCGTCCACCCCGAGACGGCGTACGCTTTCCCGCCGCTGTACCGCGAGGTTTTTGGCAGTGAAATCACTTTTCCAGACTCCACAGAAGGCTAAGAGGCTTTAATTTAAATATATATATATATATATATAAATATATTTAACGGTGATTGTGTGAGGCCAGGAAGAGAGAGTTATAAACGCGACGACAAAATTGAGGCAAAAGGCAAAGCCGCCGCCCAATGACAATCTCGCACGCTACACTTTTCACAACACACTCCTCTCGCTCTGGAACTCCCGACCGACCCGCGCCGTAACGCGCCCGAGGGTGGCTCGGCGCCCCCTTTTGGAGGGAGGACAGATTAGAGAGTGGCCTCGACGATTTGTATTGTCCAAATGATTTTTCTACCAGTTAAAAAAAAAGATGTTTCTACTACAATTCTCCCCAGTTGAATGTAAGCTAGCAACCCGCCCCGGTTCCGCGTCCCTTAAAGCGCTTAAGCACCCCCTCAAGGCCTGATTCCGAATGTAAATATTGTAAATTTCATAACTGTAAGCAAATCCTCACTTACCTCGCAGCTTTATTTTCGTCCGTTTTGGTAGCGATCAACCACTTTTTGCGGGTTTTTGGGGCGTTTGGACAAAGCGTTTAAAGGGACCACGATCAAACTCACTATTCTTTTCCCTTTCGTGCTGATATTTATTGTTTTGTTTTGTTTTTTAATTACTAGTAACCCCCCAAGAAACAGGCTTTTTTTAAGCCATCAGTACCTCAGCCCCATACGCCCTTTACCCCTTCGTATAAGCCACTTAGAGAAGAGTCAGAAAGAATGGAAACCTATTTTTCAGAGTTTCTATTTTATATTCAAATGCCCGACAGCGAAAATTATTAGCATAGCAGCACTTGCCTTTACGGGCTACTATTGTGTTGGAGGGAGAGTGGACAGATGGCACGCCGGTTTATTTAAGCTTCTTAGTCGTCGCTTAGCGGGGATTTATTATACGCGCCAACTCTCACTCGCTTTAAAGTCGAACACGATTGGTTTGACTTTCATTGTTCGACTTTGGAGGTTCCGAAAAAAAGGGTTGTTTCAGAATTGTGGGACATTTTAGGTTGTTAACTGTCAGATTTGGAATCGACTAGTTGCAACATGTGAAAACAGGCAATTTGTGAGTAAATGTACTTGTAAAAAAAAGAATTGTCTTTAAAAAAAGGCCCTAAAATGCAATTTTTTTCAAATTGAATCTCAAATAACAGTAAAAATCTAATTTAGATATAGAAAAAATAATAAATGGGGTGGGAGGGTAAGTTTTGTTTCATTTCATTTTGTAACTGTGGGCGAAATTAGTTTTTTTTATTAAAAATATTTCAAATATCAATTATTATTTACGAAATGTAACTCCTATGTTAGAATGACCTTTTTTAGCATGGGGAAAAAACAGCACAAGATATACTGAATTTGACAACTTTATTACAGTTTTGAAAACAAATAACAAGGGTAAATGTATGTTGTTGTTTCGCACAAAGCAGTAACTGTTGGCTAAACATCTCACTTCTACCCTTAAGCTAAAGCTAACATTAGTACTGCTATGCAAACTAGCATAACAGTTAGCAAAACATTTAGCTTCTACTCCTGAGCAAAAGCTAACATTAGTACTGATATGCAAGCTAGCAAAACAGTTAGCTAAACATTTAGCTTCTACTGCTGAGCTAAAGCTAACATTAGTACTGATATGAAAGCTAGCAAAACAGTTAGCTAAACATTTAGCTTCTACTCCTGAGCAAAAGCTAACATTATTACTGATATGCAAACTAGCATAACAGCTAGCTAAACATTTAATTCTACTCCTGAGCAAAAGCTAACATTAGTACTGATATGCAAACTAGACTTTACAGTTAGCTAAACATTTAGCTTCTACTCCTGAGCAAAAGCTAACATTATTACTGATATGCAAACTAGCATAACAGTTAGCTAAACATTTAGCTTCTACTCCTGAGAAAAAGCTAACATTACTACTGATATGCAAACTAGCATAACAGTTAGCCAAACATTTAGCTTCTACTCCTGAGAAAAAGCTAACATTACTACTGATATGCAAACTAGCATAACAGTTAGCCAAACATTTAGCTTCTACTCCTGAGCAAAAGCTAACATTTGCGGTTAAAGCTAGAAAATAGCTCTCTTCTACTCCTAATAAAATGCTAACTTCAGTACACTAGTGGTCAAAGCGAGCTAAATAGCTAGCTTCTACTCCTAAGAAAATGCTAACTTCAGTGCACATTTGCAAATGTAAGTCTTGCGGTTAAAGCTAGCGAGCTAGCTTCTACTGAGCAATAACTAACATTAGTATGGTTTTGCAACCAGATTATGCAAATATTCTAAATAAACAAGACAAATGTCAAAATGTCCGACAGTTTTGGAACGACCCAGAATACGTCCGGAACCACTTGTCCTCCTTAGAACCTTTACTACCTCACCCTCCTTTCAAATATTCATATTAATGCAAAATTAAGGATTTGGGGGTGAAATTTCAATAATGAATTGACGACGATTGCTGTCCAAATCCATTCGAAATGGCAGAAATCGAATATTTGTTCACCCGGTATTTAAAACGGTACAATTAGCTTTATAACTTTTGCTTCATTTGTGAAATTTCACCCCACAAACTTTGCCTTTTTTGGAAGTCGCCATTTTGTTAAAAAAAAAAAGGCCCACACAACATAAAAACCTTGCTTTTATTGCAGACAATCATACATCAGGTGTTTAAAAAAAAAAAAAAAAAATACTCGGCACTGCTGGGACAGTGTTGTTGTCTCAAGTAGCGTTTAAAAAGAATTAAAAATAAATAAAAAAATACATAAAAAATGAATGCCGACCGGGATTGTGCAATCGGGCCTTTGTTGCCACGCATTTTAAGTAGCATGGATTTTTTTTTTGTAGTTTTAAAAGCTCTATTAATTCTCACCCGGCAAAAATTGACAGACAAAACCTTGTCGGCTGGATTGTAACGAGGTGCAATACTTTGTGGTAGAATGTTTAATCACGCTGATTTTTATCTTCTTTTTTTTTAATGGTTGCAATTCATCAAGTTCCTCAGGGCTCTCTGTCCTTTCCACGTTGTCTACGAGGCATCACTGTGGATGACCTTTGAACCGTGGTCACTGTGTACAGTACATGTTCTTGTGAAAGATTATCAAAAAGTATCAAAGATTTGAACCCTTTTATTGTTAGCCAGAGACGGCGAGTCGTAGATAAAATAGGATATTACAAAGCGAGAAAAAAAAAGCCTAGAAAATATGAATTATAATCTCTGATCCTTGTCTTGGTTTTGATGTGATCTTCAAATTTGTCCTAATATGTACAATGATATTTTCAGTTTAGTGTCCTCGTCGTCTTGCGGGGGGAGATGTAATTCTATTTTTTTTTTAAAGAGGATTTTTAAAAGTCTCTGTGCAACGTTCATTTTTGTCATTATCCTTCTGTTTATGATATGTTCGATTTGAAGATTATTATTGATCTTGAATCATAATAGATTTAAATGAGAAGTAATTTATGTCATGTCATGGATAAAAAAGAACCAGAGATGTTATTAACACGAAAAGTGTTTTTGCACAATGGTGGTATACTTTGTGGGTTTAAGAATGTAATAAAAAATCTTTTTACAATTAACTCTTGAAAAGCAAATGTTTACAAAACCGGTTCCATTTGAAGTCTTACCATATTCCGCCACCAGTTAGCGCCTATCTCAAATGGCATTCTTACTTTTTGGTATAACGCAGGCTTCCTCTGGTGGCCAAATTAACTTAAAAGCGGAAGACCGTTACTCGAAGTATTCAAATTGCGAATTTCTTAAACCTTTGAGAATAGAAAAGTGGAAAAAAATATGTTCTGATTATTTTAAGTATGCGACTCCTGTTCTGCATCTAAGGCGTTTATGAAAAACTAAACTTTTTAAAAATGTATTCAATTTTAATTGTATTTAAATGTTAACACTCCATTGACATTAAGGATCTCCGTTTACAAATAACCCCGACACAAAATGGCCACTATGCAATATGCTTGTCCTATCAATCTGCAGCGCGTATCAGACATCTAGTTATATATATATGATCTCTATAGAAAAAAGCCCTGTCATACCTTCAGCAACGCCAATACTCGGTAATATTGACCATCTAAGCGCGCCTTTTCTTCGAAACTAAATTATAACACTTTTTTCTGACTTTCAACTTTAATATTTTACGTTTTTCGTTTCGTAAAAGCCATGAAAACATCTGGCCTGGTGACCTGCCCTGTACTTCCACACACAACCATCCAGGGAGCGCCATCAGCGAATGAAAGAATGCCTCCGTAATGTGGCTGGCACCGAATCGTCTCATTCCTCCACAGAATTGTTTGCTTGAATACGTGGAAAGAAGCCACCGCTCAGCCCAGGCTTTTCTCACTTTAGCCGTCACTAAATTAACCTTGCGTGACAGCCTCGGGCGTGTATGTCCGGTGACAAGTGGGACGACTCCCCCGCGGACGTGGACGTGGTCAGTCGGCGTGTCCCGACCCAATTGACGGACGGCTGAGCAGTCCTATGATACCTCGGACACATTTTCCCCCAACGCCGCGCGACCGACTCGGGACACTTTCACGCCACCAACTCGCTGAGAAGTTCTTGAAGACACCTTCAACATGTCCGTGGCCGGCTTGAAGAAGCAGTTTTACAAAGCTAGCCAGGTTTGTTCAACTTTTTCCCCCCCTAACCCAACACCCATGCACTTCGACTCCTTTAGCTAGCTTGGTGTAGCATTGAAGCTAACGCTATTTAGTTTGTGCTAACACCAATTTTGTTAAAGCTTCGCTTTTTTCCTACTTGTGTGATTAGCCCTAGAAGCTAGCATTTTATGTTTTTTATTTGTTTTTTAGTGTTGTTTACG
Source organism: Stigmatopora argus (assembly GCF_051989625.1). Lineage (NCBI taxonomy): Eukaryota > Metazoa > Chordata > Actinopteri > Syngnathiformes > Syngnathidae > Stigmatopora > Stigmatopora argus. The sequence goes on from NC_135394.1 coordinate 15,998,857, forward strand.
AGTGTTTTTTTGTACGTGCGCCTCCACGCAAACTAATTAAAGTGGAGGTAAATCTTCCTGCCTGAAATGGTTAGTCATAAATGCCTCGGAAAATACCGTTTTTATTATTTTTTATTTTTTTAAGTTAACTTTGGATAGCTTGTGAAAATGTCTGCCTTCTAAAAGACCCGCTGACCCACTTTTTAACTCCAGCTGTGTTGTGTTAGTCTCTTTTTGTTGTTGTTGTTTTTTTATTCAGGCAATCAATTGTGGACCCCCACTGACGTCCTTCAGCAAACAATTGATGAGTTTAAGAGCTGTTTGTTTCTTTTTAAACGCGTGTCTTCTACTACAACTCATTCTGGGCGGGGATGCCGAAAAAGAATGTCTTTTTCCTCACCACCCCTGCTGATCTAAGCAGGAAAGACATTTGGTTTTGAGCCTCTGGCTTCCTGTGAGGAACATGCACAGATTCCCGACAGTTAGAATGTTTGGCAATGGCAGAGAAGCCCGTGTGTAAACAGCAGAGGATAGATGGTAAACAAAGTAGGGCTGAAATAATTAGTTGACTAACCTTAAATGGTTTGAACCAGGAGTCTCACTGTAGGTTAGTTTTAGAATGATTTAATCGGATAAGAATTTATATGGGATGAAAGGTCAGTGCAAATAGTTGCATGGCACTCAAATAACTCATTGGTTGCCATTAAGTCATGTCATTCATTAACCTCCCCCCACTCAAAATGGATTGGACATCTAGTGCCGTCAATGGAACTTAAGAATTCACGGCCAGTCTTCCCAGTTTAAATGAATTGCCCATCTGTCATTGGCATGCAATGAGCTAAATACTACGGGAAAAAAATGCCCTTTTTGGTGTATTTGTTTTTATTCATTTTAATTAATGTAGCTTTTATTTACAATTTATTAATTTATGAATGTAGTTATGATATAAAAAAAATCAATAATAACATTTTATTAACTTATGTTAATGACCACTGTGTTAAAAGGGTTAAACCACCATTAACCCTTTATAGGGCTGTAAATTTACTCATTGGCTGCCATTGACAGTTCTAAACATCCAATCCAATTGGACTGACAGAGGGTGACCGTGCTCATTTAACTCTAAAGACATAAAATATTTCATTTTTAACGTGTACATACACTTAGAATTAGGTTCAAAAAAAAAGAAAAAGAAAAAGAAATACTCTGAATATTGAAAAAATCTCATATTTAAGCCATTTGCTGCCATTGACAATGATAGACATGCAATTCATTAAAACTGGGAAGACTGGCTGCGAATGCTCGTTTCAGTGAGTATATTATAATCTAATGTATTAATATCCATTTTTTATAGCGTTTTGAACATTAATGATGCTGAGAAATAAATTAAACAAAACCACTGTCCTTAAATAATATGTATACACCTGGTGTGGCAGTAAATGAGTCGAAAGATATTGTTCAGTATTCAAAGTGGCGGCCCGCGGGCCAAATTTGGTCCCACCGCCTCATTTTGTGCGGCCCGAGAAAGTAAACGATTCATGCCGACTTTCAGTTTTATGATCAAATTAAAATAAGATAAAGTAAACGATTCCTGCCGACTTTCAGTTTTATGATCAAATTAAAATAAGAGAAAGTAAACGATTCATGCCGACTTTCAGTTTTATGATTAAATTAAAATAAGAGAAAGTAAACGATTCATGACGACTTTCAGTTTTATGATCAAATTCAATTAAAGATTATAGACATATAGCGAATATTTCCCATGTTTCCCATTTTTAAATCAATAATTGCAATTTCAATGTCCAAAAATGATCGATCCGCACCATCGGAAAATCTGTCAATTCATGAATCGATGAATTTTGGCAGCCTAATTGGCCCTGCGGAAAGAATCGAAACTACAACATAGCCCTTGACAAAATAAATGAGTTTGACACCCCTGGATTAGATAAAATAATTGCTTAAGCAATAGATGTATCATAATACCTGTTTTTTTTTTCTTTAAAGCTACCCCCTCTTTTCCCTCTCAATAACAGCTGACAGCTCAGATTTTCTTCACTAGGGGGCCAACGGGAAGTGGGACTGGATATCAGTGCCCAACAGTGCGCACATCCTTGTTTTTATATCATGGTCGACTCCTAACACAAAACTAAAAGGGCAAACAAACAAAAATCACACCCTGTTGACGGGTAAGTGTTGCTCGAGGGTAAAAATGTTCTTCAAAGCACTTTTTATAACCAATTGGCTCTAGATCAGGGGTAGGGAACCTATGGCTCGGGAGCCACATGTGGCTCTTTTGATGGGTGCATCTGGCTCTTTGCTAACCTGTGAGCTAAAATATGGAAATCGCTGGTGACAGAACTGAGATATTACATCTAGAACTGCTTTAATCTTCATTTTTTTTGCAGTAGACTCTTTTGGAATGCATCCTCTCATTGATTTGTAACAGCATAAGAATCTTTTAATAAATATTCAATTTTTTCCACTTTAAAAGTGGTGAAATTACAAAAAAAAATTGAAAAGGCACTCGTTTACATGTATGTATTTTGACTTTTAAATTCGTAGTATGGCTCACAAGGTATAACATTGGAAAATATGAATTATTTGTGGCTCTCTTCGTCAAAAAGGTTCCCGACCCCTGCTCTAGATCATCAGGTTTGTCTATACTTTTCAAAATTGGAGATTTTTGCATGGCTAAGAGTATTAAACTTTTAATACGGATACTGGATTTGATTGCTAAAATAGCGATACTTTTTAGGGGTAAAATTGAAATGGCACTTTTTGCAGATATTTTGGCTTTTTGTTGGCTGCTTTTGATAGGACTCACAATCCGATTTATTTTGACTTTGATGGCGTTTCGACCTTAGCCTTGACGCAAATATGCACAACACACTTGTTTTTCCAAACAGTTCAAGTCTTGCTGACATATTTTAGGTTCAGCCCTCCCCCCTTCATTTTCTATTTTTTTTTGGTCTTGTTAATTACTCACTGGTTTTAGTTATGGAACGCTAAAGCAAGAGATAAAGTTATTGTCGATCATAGCATGACGTAAAGGTCAAAACTTATGTGTTTTATTGTGCTCGTAAAGTGGGTCAAGTAGTTATTCTTCAACCTGAGGCAGTAAATCATCACTGTTATCTGTGTTGGTGTTTCAGGAACTTGGAACAGAACTTACACTCATCCCTCATTCGTGGCCTTTGTGGTATTAAGTAGCCAAAATTACAATATTACATTTTATATAATGAGTTTGATGTCTTTAATAAGGAACAGCAAATATGTAAGATTGTAGCCGAGAGCTAATTTCCATCTTTAGTCCCAATTATGTAGGTTGAAGGTAAACGATGACACACATTAGCACACGTAGCACAGTTTTAGACAGCGTTGTGATCGCAATTTTGTTGGTCTAACACCTAGGCTTTAATATGATTGGCCAAGAGGTTCAGAGACGGGAATTCATGTATGTTTATTGGTTTTGAGTTCCAGGTATGAAGGTGCTTTGGCTAATTTAGCACTCTTTTTGAAGGGAACTACACAGTCACCTCTAGAGCCAGCCCTTGTTGATGTATTGATATTTTTTGTACAAAATCATGCAGTAGAGGAGGAGATTTTTGTTGCCGATAAAGTTCGCCAAAATGAAGCTGAGTTGCGGAAAGTCTTTGCGATTATCGCGGCCAGGTTTGGTCTAAATTATCCGCGAAATTTGAGGGATGACTGTCCACTCAAAGTTGATGTATTTAATTTCCACGCAGCTGACAGTGCGTCCTCGGAAGCTTGCTTGGAATGGGAAAAGTCTGGGTTGCTGCTAAATTAAGGCACGGCTCCGCGTTGCTGTAAGCGGGTCACGCCACACGAAGCGTTTCATTTGACGAGCATGTACTTGTGGGTCGGGATTGTCTTTTGCCTGGTGGTGCCACGGACATTTTAGTGTTTTACTTTATTAAATACTTTTCTGTGGTCTGCGCAAATATTTTCAAGATAAATAAAAATGTCTGTAACACTTGATTTTTCATCTTAGCATATTAATTACGTTTTTGTTATTATTATTTTTTAAATAAATGAATAAAAAAACATTTTTAACAAATTAGAGTAATTTTACAAACATCACATAATTATTACTTGGATTAAAAAAGGCAAATAGGTAATTAAAAAGAAGAAAACAAACCTAAAATGAATAAACTTTAACGTTAAATAAACACAATATCTCAAATAAAATATGAAAGATTGGTAACGTCATTAAAAGATGAAAAGTAAAACATATATAACATTCATTAACATCTTTAGTTTATATATTTTAATTAAAAAATACAAAATTAAGAGTACTTGCTGTTTAAGGCTCAAAAAAGAGGACTTTTTAGGTCAACAATTTTAATTCATCAATTATCAAATGTTAAAGATTCGTTCAATAATCATTTAGTTTGTTGGCAGATACAATGACTCCCCGAAAAATAGCCGTGACTATGATATGGCCCGTGACAAAGATGAATTTGACACCGCTACATTCAAGCAAATGGCGGCGTTTTGTTGTCAAGGAGGCCGGCCTGTGGATGTCTATGAAAACCTTATGTGGCTCATTTAATGACCTCACTCACCCTTTTGTACTTTTTCATCCTCCCCCCCACCACTCTTTGTCTTCCCCTCTGCCGCTAGATGGTGAGCGAGAAAGTCGGAGGTGCCGAGGGAACCAAGCTGGACGATGACTTTAGAGATCTTGAGCGGGTGAGACGATCACCAGTTGGAAGATGACCGGTCACGGTTGTTGATAGGAATTCACTTAACAGGATTTTAATGTAGGAGTCTCATATTCAAGAGCAAATAAAGCGTCTACAGTATTTTCTCGCATATAAGCTGTATTTGTAATTTAAAATGATGACTGAATCAAGGGTACGGCTTATATGCGCACAAATTAGACCAAGACGAAACGCCATTATGCAAAACAATGCGGTTATTTATTTCAACATAGAGAAAAGATAAACAGATCAAATGCTAAACAAAATTTATTTAGACGTCTATGAGTGAAATTCAAGAAAAAAATGACTTATCTTGCATAAAAAGTGAAAAAAACGCACTCACTTGTGCCTGCCATTGCTCGCTCGGGGTGCCGCATTCTAACCTAGGGATGACAAACTAGACTAAACTAGTTACAGACGCACATCCTGGTTGTACTGCTCACATGACTTCCTTTTTGAATTTGTTAACGATCCACCAGACGATCCTTTCGATTTATACAATATCCCAGATTTGAATTTTGATTTTTCTTAAGATTTTCCCTTAAAAAGCAACACATTTGTATTCCCTATTAAAACCATGAATATGCAGGTGAAAATTGTAAAGATTGGATGAACTCGAAATTTGAAGTCCACAAAACCCAGTTGAATTTTCGAGTTTTGATGGAAAACTAAAAAAAGAAAAATAACTACGTACTCCTGTAAATGCCACATTAAAGTAAACTTTAAGACTTGAAGTGAATAGATAACTGAGCAGGTGCCAGTTAGGCATCATGCTAAATTCAAACCAGGCTAAAAAAAAAGTAAATATATAGTGTCAAAATGTCCAATCCATAATACGTTTCTAAATTGGTGCTGCTTGCCCTAATCCCAGTTATATTTATACTATCCCATGATGTATCCAGTTTAATTTGGGTAATCTTGCTGTGTCTCCCTGTAGAAAGTGGATGTGACCAGTAAAGCAGTAGCTGAGGTCATCTCCAAAACATCGGAATATCTCCAGCCCAACCCTGGTGAGATCGGATCGGGGGAGAAATGACTTCTCATTTTCCGTATTTTTTCCGATTATAAATCGCAGTTTTTTTTTTCTCCATAGTTTGGCTAGGGATGCGACTTATGTATGATTTTTTTTTTTTACCTCCTGAGTTGGGGGAGTTGTTTAAAAGTAACACAGAGGATGAAGATTTCATTGGATTTAGTAATTTGGAGTTAAACTGATATTTTGCTAAACTTGTTAGCATGTTCTTTATGCTAGCGTTATCTGAATAACTCTTAATATGTTATGTCGTTATTGACATTACCAGGCATGTCAGTCATGTAACGTTAGCATACCGTACACTTATTCAGCCTGTTGTTCTCTATTTTATTTTTATTTTAAATTGCCTCTCATGCATGTTTTTGGTGGTTTTTTTTCCTTCAAAATAAATTTCCCCCAAAGATGCGACTTATAGTCCAGTGCGACTTATGTTTTTTTTTCTTAATTATGCATTTTTGTCTTACAGTCCAGAAAATACGGTACCTTCCAAATGAGGAATATTTCCAAAATAAACACTCAACTCTTTTCTCCTCCCACAGCGTCGAGGGCCAAACTATCCATGTTGAACACCATGTCCAAAATCCGTGGTCAGGTGAAGAACCCCGGTTACCCCCAGGCCGAGGGGCTCCTGGGAGAATGCATGACCAAGTATGGAAGAGAACTTGGAGAGGAGACTAACTTTGGTGAGATGGAATTAGAAGAATGGCATATTTTTAAATGAAGTTTGCTTTAAAAAACAAAAAAAACGGTCCAATCTTCAGGAGCGGCGCTGGTGGAAGTGGGAGAAGCCATGAGAAGAATGGCCGAAGTCAAAGATTCGCTGGACATCGACGTCAAACAGAACTTCATCGACCCGTTGCAAAACCTCTGCGACAAGGACCTCCGAGAGATTCAGGTTTTTTTTTTCACGCCACGTCACGGCTCTTATTTCTTTGGACCACGTTATGGAAGTGGAAGTTCTCGTTTCGCAGCACCACCTCAAGAAACTGGAAGGTCGCCGCCTGGATTACGACTACAAAAAAAAGCGCCAGGGCAAGATTCCGGACGAGGACATCCGACAGGCGCTGGAGAAGTTCCACGAGTCGAAGGATGTGGCCGAGACGAGCATGTACAACTTGCTGGAGACTGACGTGAGGACGTCGAGTTCGGGGATTTTAGCGCCACGTCGGATCGGGGGTCCGCTAAAGGTTTTTGTTTTGCGTTGGCGAGAAGATCGAGCAGGTGAGCCAGCTCTCGTCTCTGGTGGAGTCACAGCTGCAGTACCATCGGCAGGCCGTTCAAGTCCTGGAAGAGCTTTCTGACAAGCTCGGAGAAAGGTGCGTGTCCACGTTTACCACGGTGGAGTTTCAGAACTATTTTTTTGTATTAAAAATACTTATGGCGCTTATGTCATACAGTGTTAGATGTAGTCACGTAAAAAGAACAACATATTGTGTAGTCCCAATTTAATTTTGAGGACTACAGAATGCTAAGAATATTTTATATGATTTTTTTTCTTTGCCTTTTCATAAAAATATTTTTAAACGAATAAATAAACATAAGAAAAGTGAATATTTTTGGGGGTTGGGGGATTTGAGGTGTCAAAAATTTATTATAATCATAAATAATTTATTTGCTTTCTTTCCTCATTTAAAAATTATAGAATGTATCAATATAAATATATTTTTAAATCAAGTCTATTTAATTTTTATTTTCCCTTCATTATTTTTTTTATCAGGCAAAAATGAATTATAATCATAAATGAAATAATTGCTTTATTTTCCATTTATTTTTTTAAATTATAGAATTCACAATATAAATATATGTTATTAAAGCAAAACTCTATTCAATTTTTTGTTTCGCTTTATTTTTTTCTCAGTCAAAAGTTAAATATAATCATAAATAAAATTTAAAAATTGCTTTATTTCCCACTTATTATATTTTAAAATGTTAGAATTCACAATATAAATATATGTATTTAAATCCTAAAAAAAAAACCTATGTTAACATTAAATATATTTAAATAAAAATAAGACCAGGTAATTTTCCTTTTTTATCAAACTCTTTCACCCCTTATTTTTTATTACATTAAATGCAAAATATGAGATTTTTTTTTTTTTTTTAATTTCTAGGCTCCAAAAAGATGTTTTAACTCAAACCAAGTGACTCACTTTTCCCCCTTAAACAGAATGACTGAGGCGCAGTCCCGACCGAGACGCGAATACACGCCTAAACCCAAACCTTCCTTCGACTTCGGGGAAGACAACCACTCCAACGGGGGCTACTCCACTTCCATGGCCCCGCCCCCTTCTCGCAACTCAGGTAAGTCAAGAACAGTTTTTCGCTCCGCCTGGCGCGTCTGTGGGAAATCGATCCGAGGAAGCAGGTAACGGCGGGCGTGTTTCGATGAAAGCTCGCTTAACAAACATTCCAGCCTTTTTTCCAACATGATTGCACAAGACCTGCATGAGTCAGTGCTCCGCAGTACAAATATATCAACCGCATCGTGTTTACCCGCGCGCAACCACGCGCGTGCACGTCCTTTTTTTTTTGGCTGGCCATTGTCCGATTGACCTTGTTGTTCCTCTTTCCCGTGACATCACCAGAGCCGTCGATACGCTGGGCCAGATTGTCATTTCGGAAGCCAACATTGTGTGAGTCGGAATGGGCGGAGCTTGCGCCTCTTGTGTTGGGTTGCGTTTTTTTTCCCTCAAGTTTGTGAAATAAACTTATTCGTTGGGGAATTTCAACATATACAGACACCTCTTTTTTTCAATGCTAACGTTGCACGTGGGGAAATAAATCCACATTTTATTTATTTATTTATTTTAACTAACGTAAATGGCTGCAAATTCTATCAAGTGGTGTATATGTTGAAATATCTCCGGTCTTTGCTTTAGCACTTACTTTCTCTAAGAGTTTAATTTCAACAAAAGCGATCTTAGCGGTTTATTAACCTGCACGATTTGTGAGATTTGGATTTTTAAAAAAAAACGTTCATTAACAAAAATGTACCGTATTTTCTCGCATATACGCTGTATTTGTCACACAAAAAAATTATGACTGAATCGAGGGTACGGCTTATATGCGCATAAATTAGACTTGACATGCACAAAACTGCAAGGTGTCCAAGACGAAATGGCATAATGCAAGACAACGCGGCCGATACGGTCATTTATTTCAAAATAGAGAAAAGATAAACCTGATAAAAAGCTTAACAAAATTTATTTTGACGTCTATGAATGATATTTAAGGAAATAAATCTGTATCTTGGATATAACGTGAAAAGAAATCAATCCTTTTGATTCATATAGTATCTCAGAAATAGCACGTGCGATGATTTTTCTTAACATTTTCCCTTCAAAGTAACACATTTGTACTCTCTATTAAAACCATGAATATGGAGGGGAAAATTGTGAATCAGAGGGCGTCTTATATGAGGAAATCGTAAATTCAAAGATTTTAAGGGTGCGGTTTATACGCGGAGGCGGCTAATATGCGAGAAAATATGGTAATTTCTGATGTTCTCAGGCTTTCAGGCTGTATGCTATAACGTGCGGTTTTAGTAATAGGAGACTTCCAACTTATGTTTATTTTAACATCAGTCAGCTGAGTTCAGGTTTCATGACCCGTTTCCATTTACTGTACGCATACAAGCCGATAGAAATTTTCAACCCCCCCCCCCCAAAAAAAATGGTAAAACGACTGTCAACTACAACAGCCAGAAAGACACTGTGCACATAATTTGGTGGTTATATTTTGGGAGTGTTGAAACTTTACAAGCAAGGATGTTTACGTAACTCAGTGGGGAGGGGGTGAGGGAAATAGTGACATCTGGTGGTAGGAGTAAAAAACATTTGACAGCTAATACAGTAATCCCTCGATTATTGCGTCTTCACTTATCGCGTCATTCAATACTTAGTGATTTTTTTCCTGCTATTAATTATTTATTATATATATATGTATATGTATATATATATGTATATGTATATATGTATATGTGTATATATATGTATATATATGTATAGATGTGTATATATATGTATATATATATGTGTATATATATGTATATATATGTATATATATATATATATATATATATATATATATATATGTATATATATATGTATATATGTATATATATATATGTATATATATATGTATATATATATATGTATATATGTATATATATATATGTATATATATATGTATATATATATATGTATGTATATATATATATATATATATATATATATATATATATATATATATATATATATATATATATATATATATATAATTGCCTGAAATTTTTTGGGGACAAAATATGGCACAAAAGTTCCCCAATAGGCCTCAGTTGTGAAAGAATAACTCATTTGTTACCATTGGCAGCAACGGACAAAATTAATTTTATCTATGATGTCTTCTATTTAATCATCCTATTTATGGGCCATTGAGTGTAACAGGCGTCCAATCTGTTTGGACAAGGCTAGCGGTGAGCTCATTGTGCTCCGTCTGCCTAGGTGTTAGCATGCTATCGCCAATCGCGCTATTTTAAAAATACCTTTCGAGTCGTGTAATGCATTGTTGCAATTCGCGATCAAAACTCTTGGTGCTTCTCGAGCTGGGTGGTGACGCGACACAAAGAGACGATTGTTTGGGGACAATTGCTGAGTTGGTGCAGGGAGCTCCTGTGTGTGTGCTCTACTGATTCCAGATCAGATCCGTGACAACGGGAGGTGGCTCTGTGCAATCAAGTATATGTATACACTTAAGTACTTGAGTAAGGAATATAGTAGTACAGTCCAGACCAGGGGTCGGGAACCTTTTTGACGAAGAGAGCCACAAACAATTAATATTTTCTAATGTTATTCCTTGTGAGCCATACCACGAATTTAAAAGTCAAAATACATACATGTAAACGAGTGGCTTTTCAATTTTTTTTGTAATTTCACCACTTTTAAAGTGGAAAAATACTGAATATTTTTTTAAAGATTCTTATGCTGTTGCTAATCAATGAGAGGATGCATTCCAGAAGAGTCTACTGCAAAAAAATGAAGATTAAAGCAGTTCTAGATGTAATATCTCAGTTCTGTCACCAGCCATTTCCATATTTTAGCTCACAGGTTAGCGAAGAGCCAGATGCACCCATCAAAAGAGCCACATGTGGCTCCCGAGCCATAGGTTCCCTACCCCTGGTCCAGACCAATGAATTGGTTACGGAACTTTTTTCGTAACTTGAAAATTTCGTAAGTAGAAGTGTACTTTATATGTAAATTATCTCATTGGTTCCAGGGTCCTCGCACAACTACCAACTAAACCTTTTAAAATTGGTCAAAGTGTCCCAATTTTGTATAAAAGATGAAAATGTATGACGAGTGAAATTATAACTAGAAAGTGTTTGTAAATGGAGTCCAAATGTTTTGGTGAAAATGTTGAAAAAGTTCCAACTTTCTTCTGCCCCCCTGAAAGCAGCACCGGAGCAGCCCAGTTGCAAGGCGCTGTACGACTTTGAACCAGAGAACGAAGGCGAACTGGGCTTCCGCGAGGGCGACATCATCACGCTGACCAATCAAATCGACGAGAACTGGTACGAGGGGATGCTCAATAGCCAGTCGGGGTTTTTTCCACTCAACTACGTGGAGGTGCTGGTTCCGTTGCCCCACTAAGGTATTTGGCGTCCGTGGGACAGGGGCGGGCGGGTAGGGAGCCGGGTTAGCGGGTTCAAAGCTAGAAACTGGACAACGGACTCTTAAAAACCTCCATTTTAGATTTTTTTTCCCTTGACAAATTAAATTGCAAGGCTCAGGTTGTACCATGACTCACACTCCCCCGAATCTGAGCAGCTCAATACTGACATCTGCTGGCCATTCTGACAATTACCCCCCAAAAAAACATTTTTTTAAATAGCTAGCTGAGGTTTGAAACCACAGTATAGCGCCTCGAGACACATTTATTCCATTTGCGCCTTAAGGTTTACGTACTAGCAAGGTCTTAGTACTCGATATTACTTACTCCATTGACGGCAAGAGACGTCCAATCCATTTGGAATGGGAGGATTGGCAGAGATTTCTTCGTTTTGATTTAAAAATCAAGGAAACGCCATCAATTCAAAGTGCGAAGTAAACTGAAATTTAAATACGTTTTTCATTATTAGCCGTCTAATCCATTCGAAGTGGGAGGTTGCCACTCTCCCACTTCAAATGGATTGGACGGCTAATAGTGGAAAAACTCATTTAAAGAGTTTTAATGTCGTTTTTCAGAGACTCATAATCAGCATCTCTGAATGCAGCCAATTAGCTAAGTCAACTAAACTTCATTTTAAGTCAATATTTAATCTTTTGAACCAAAACGCTTATCAAATCCGCTCATTCAAGTTCAGTTTACTTTGAAATTCAAGTATAACCCACAAACTCGATTAATTATAATAATTATGTAAGTAAGGAATACCCAAATTTAGTCATTAAAAGAACTTGTTGTCTATGTAAAATTTTTAATTGGCAATACTAATAACAACAGTATGGTAGAATGATCTTCAAAAGTACTACATAAAATAATTAATTCCATAATAATATTTTTTCTCCATTTTTGTTTTCCTCCGAAACAATGTATGCGGGTGAAACCAACCAAATGAGCCAAATATTTTGTCAACGACATTTTAAATACAACCCAAACTAATGCTAACTCTAATGCTAAATGCTATACATTAGCTTAGCCTAAGGTTATTCAAGTACATGAACTTTAAACAAGATATTAAAAAACGGAAAGGGCTTAAAATAGCATTCGCTTAGCCTTAAATATGTTGTCGTTTTAATGTTTTTTATAAGCATCTCAAAGATGCTAATTGTGCAGGTTGTCCATTTTATTTCACGTCACGTCCCGCAACATTTTAAAGCCCGTTTAACCCCCGCAGTGCCTGAAAGGACGACGCTGCTGGCAGCGCTTCAGTCTTTCCGACTGTAATGTGAAAACTCGCGCTTCCTTCCGCGTAAATTCGACGTTGGGCTCGACGGTTCCATTTTTTTCGAGCTTCCAACGTGCGGGAAATCATTCGCGGATAACCCGAAAGTCCACCACTATTGTCGAGAGTTCACACCGCAGCTTAAGGGAGCAAATCAAGGGAAACCTTGATTTGATATTTTTCACTTTTTTCACTTTTTAAAATTTAGTGTTTGTCCCATATAACGCCCCCCAAAACCAACGTTTTGGACCTTTTCTAATATGTTTACACGCACTGTGGATGGACTTTTAATTTTTTTTAAGCGGATAAAACTTTTGTTTCGAGTGCCTTTTGGAACAGGAAACCAAAAACTAACACAATTGATACTTAAGTGGTCCTCAAACTCGTATTTACATTTATTTTTTTGTTTAACCGGCGGCACTTTAGCGTGTGTGCACATTGACAACACTACAGGCTGTTTTTCACACACGAATGGATAACTTTTGTAATTTTTTTTGCATATTTTTAGATATTTTTGGAAAAGTCCATTTCATTTCCTGATGTGAAGCGCTATGTTTTGTTTTAGTCAGTCTTAAATGTTCCACAGACTCGCTATAGTATTATTTTTATATACAAACTCATTAAGAAATGCATGTAGTCATATTATATTAATTATGGATGTACCCTGTGAATGATAGTTGTAAGTCACCTTTTTACTTTTGGCTACGAGAATTGAATTTAACCACCGATTCTCGTCTTTTAACGTCAATATATTTGTATGTGCTACTTTTTCGACCCTTTCTCGCTTCTTATAATAAACAAAAGACCCCCAAAAGGAATGTGAAATTTATTTTAGTGGGCAAAAATTATAGTCGTTCTTTTTTTTATGTTATTTTTTTAATAATATTTCCAGTGTGTATTGATCAAAATGCTTAGTAAAACAACAATCAGCAGGTTTAAGGCATAGCTGTGCTCATGCATGGACAGCAATAAATAACAAAAAATAAGGAATAATTGATTATGAGGCTAATACAGATGTTCTCAAACTGGGGTCTGCCTGTTGAAATAAAGTGAGGTATTGTATTTTTTTAGGTGATATTCCTGCACAATTGATTTTCTTTAAGACTAGAATTCAAATTCAGTTGGTTTACATTTGAGGAAATCAGTTATTTTCAAAAACAGTTTGTTGGTATTAGTGTGATTTTAACAATAGTAAAAAAAATATTCCGGATATTCATATTTTTCTATTTAAAGTCAGCCATGTGATTGTAAATTTCTTAAGTAAAATCAATGCAATTTGACTGTATTTTTTAATGTCCTCCACCCCAAAAATTATTACGAATTTACAGAAGATACGTATATTTATATATAGACCCAACAAAAACAATAATAATAAAAAAAATAAAAACAGATTAAAAAATATATAATAATAATAATAGAAAATACAAAAAAATGTGTATATATTTGTATTTTTATTATTATATATTTTTTATGTTTTTTTTTTTTTTTAATTATTATTATTTTTTAGTTCTTGGGTCTAACAGCTGTTTTAACTAATTTTGAGATGTTAAACCCCAAACTGATCTCACATTTTCCTCTACCATGCCTATTTTTTAAATAAAAGATTTCCATTTTCTTGAAAAAAATGTTAAAAATACTGTACTTTAACTTATTATTTTTTTAAGTTCACCCATTGACTTACAATAAGATAAGAAAGAAGCTAAAACTGCTATGTTTAACACTACTACTCTTTAAGAAAATATTTGTGTACAAGTCGCGATAACATAGTATAAGGTTTACAGTGTGTTTTATAAGCCTGGTGGGCCGTGAGGTTTTGTTTTCCCTGGTAAGTAAACTGAGCGTCATTTGGGACTTTTAGTTGCAATCAGCATAAAAATCCAAGTCAAGCTATTTTTTTTCACCCCCTAAATTGTTCCCATGTGTAATATTAATGACCCAAACAGTTTGAGAACTCCTGTAGTAGATACAGTAAAATCACCAACAGTCACCCCCGCAAAAAAATGTCAATCATTACACGCCGCTCAGCTGGCTGTAGACATGCTCCAAAATCTGCGAATAGGCTTGGTCCTTGGGGGCGTGGCAACTCAGCGAGCCCTTGTAAAAAAAAATAATAATAATACCAACTGCCATTAATGACGATAACCATCCATTCCATTTTGAATGGGTGGGCGCCTGGCCTCCCACTCAAACTGGATTGGACGTCTATCGCCGTCATTGGCTGCCAAAGAGTTGCTTTTGCTCTCACCTTAATCTTGTCCATCATGGTAGTGTCGGGACACCAGAACTGGTTAAAATGGACGATATCAGGGGCGGACTTGTAAAAGTCCACTATGAGTACCTGCAAAATAAATAAATAATAATAATAATTCAATGCTCAGTGCTATTTTTGGTTTGCTAACTTATTTGTCCTATTTTCCCATATTTACCATCTCGTTGAGGACGTCGCTGGTGAGGAAGTTATCTTGAACGTAGGTGACCTCCACGGCAACGGGGATGCCGTAGTCGTTTGGCCTTTGCTACAAAAGGGGAAAATTTTGGTTCCATTTTGTTACCGTGTTATCCTAAAATTATTTTTTTCTCAATTTTTGACCATATGCTCCCAAAACTCAATCTCATTTTTTTATATTGAAACCATTTCCTGCAAATTTGATGGTAATTATTATTATTATTTATTCGTTCTTGATTTATCTTGTGTACAAACAACAGGCATGCGGAACAGAATTCATAAGTTTTGACAGATAAGATAATTTTTTCTTTCCTTGGATTTTTTTTTCAAAAGAAAGGAAAAAAAATTACATTCTCTGATTTCTTTAGTCCTCCATCTTTATTTAAATTTAATTTTAGAAGTCGACGCACATCCGAAAAATTAGAAAATTAAGTAAAAGTTGTTTCATTTCGGCCATTTTACAGGAACCCAACAAATTTTATTGAACCATTTGATATCTCAAGCAGTTCCATGTAAACTAAGATTTTCATCTCATTAAAACCACAAACTTAGTAAATTAGAATACTGTAGAAACTTTAGTTTTGTACACCCGAGTTTCGTGTAATTTAAAACTTTTGCAAAAGAGTCCTGACCACATAAAAAGTCAGTCTTTTTTCACCCATGACATGATATTCTAATTTTCGGAGTCATACTATTATTTTCATGGGCCTCACAAAATACTGTGCCGGGCCAGATCTGGCCCCCGGGCTTCGAGTTTGACAACCATGTCTCAAGGCTTTTTAAAAAAATATATATATTTATTTAATTCAGCTGCAAGCTCACCTCAGGCGGTGGGACGACCCAAAACGGCGTGATTGTAGAGGCCACGCCTTGATTGCCATGATAGTACGGTCCTGCCCCCCCCCCAAAAAGTGCCGTTATTTGAAAATCCATTATTTTTGGCGAGGGTCACGTACCGCAGATGACGCCCAAGCACGGTTGGAAGCCATTGTTGGAGCCCTGAAGCCTCAGTTGGTGGTCCATCTGCGAATCGATGTCCTGCAGAGATGGCAGCGCCGGGCCTCGGGGGTGACTGTGGTACCATCCCACCAACGACAATCCCCGCATGAACAAGTTCTGGCAAATCTGGATACAGTAAGGTAAAAAATATATTATTTTTAGATTTTTGCTATGTAAAACTCATTTTTACAGGCCGGGGTGCGACCAATGTCAACTGGCCCTTTAACAGCCTCAGTTTTTATTGATTTTTTTGGGTCAAAAACCAAGAAAAGCCTGTTTGTGTTCAAAATAACACCATAACCAATAAAAGGGATATTAAATATGCAGGATATCTTAAGTTAAAAAACAAAAAGAGGGTGATTCCATTTTGGGATAGTGAGGTCAAAGGTCAAAAAGATTTTTCCCATAACTTGGATTTGTTTTTTTAAACACTAAGCATTTTTCTTTTCAAATTTAGTTTCTAGGATTAATTAGTCAGTGAGCCAAATTAGTATTTAAAATGTCCTCCAAATATGGAATGACCCTTATTACGAGAAAATGTCAATGCAATACCTCCTCCTCGACAGCAGAGGCAGCGTCTTTGTCCGCCAACCTCGTTCGACAAGGAAATGCTCGTAAAACAGTCAGCACTGGAAAAAAAAGGCAACATAATTTTGTCGTGATCACCTTCACTGACTACATTGAGTAATATCAAAAATATTGAATATTTGTTCTGGAAATGTTGTCATTTAAAACCCGACATATCTTAACTTAACTCTGTTTGCCAGGATTACATCAGTCGATCGCTTCCAGCCCCTCCCACTTTACATGGATTAGACGTTTATTGCCGTCAAGATTATTATTTTTTTCCATATCAATTTCCCTTCGCTAACTATCACAGCACATACTCTCAACAAAGGAGTTTAACTAATAACTTTTAATTAGCTGTCAATTGCAGTGATTGGAAAAAGAATGACATTTTAAGCTCACAATTTCTGAGTCTTTCCGACTAAATAATCGCTTCTAGCGCCCCCTTCAAACGGATTGGACGTCAATCGGTCACACTCACGTTGCGTGTTTGTGTCCCAACGTCCTCCGAGGTATCCCACCACCTCGCTGGTGGTCAGGTGACAGTGGAAGTCCTGGTGAGTCGATACACGCCAATGTTTTTTTTTATAGGTAGCCATTTTGAATTTGAGACCAACTAACAAAGGTGTTTAGCGTTTTACCATGAGCAGCAGCACGTTGCTTGACACAGCCACGTTGAAAGGCTGAAACCGGTTGATGGCCGAGAAGGCCGACAGTTCCACCAGCGTGTGAGGGTCTCTGAAGACGCAAAAGTGGCCTCGTTAGCGCTTCCTGGTGGACTCGTTGAACGCAGACAGAGATACCACGAAGTACCTTGACGCATCCCTGGTGCCGAGAGAGCAGTACCTGACCGGGATTCTTTCGCGGTCCGTTCTCCTCGGAGCTAAAGCATCTGAAAACAAATTCGCAGGTAAGAAATTTAAACGTTTTCCCCGTTCCTTAATAGTAAAAAGAGCAACTAAATCAAGGGTCCCTTACTTTTTTTGTAGCAGAAATCGGTCTGTTTTTTTTTTAAATTTAAAAACGAGTAAAATTCCCTGGTTGTCAAAATCTAGTCATCCAACTGAATTCCGAATTGATCATCTCGGCTAACTACAATTCCCATCAATTCTTGTTATGCTAATAGCCCAAAATTTGCTATATTTTTCACCTAATTGTCCTCAAAAAATTGACGACAAACGTCCCTCGTAGTAGGCAGAATTAGTTTCTCCACATTTTTTTATCTTTTCTTTTAAATCAAGATATAATTAGCTTGTCTCTCCTAAAAAAAAATGATCCATTGCGTTATGTTTTTGCTTTTTTTCAAGGGCTAGCTTGGTGGTTAGCTTAAAATTAGCATTGCGCTCCCTTAACGTGTGAGGGGTGCGAGTCAAGCGCGGCAGTAATGCGAGGTCGTTTTTCAAAATAAGATACAGAAGCTCTCATTAAAAAAGAATATATATATATATATATACATATACATATACATATATACATATGTATATATGTATATGTGTATCAATGTATGTATATATGTATGTGTATATATGTATGTATATGTGTATATATGTATATATATGTGTATATATATGTATATATATATGTGTATGTATATATATATATATATATATGTATATACTTTATTTGCAACCCTTGAGCTAAATGACTGACAGTCCAGTTGCAAAACCCAGAAATTTGGAAAAGGATTGTCAAAATTTAACCCCAAAAAATACCGTGCATTCCGCCAGGTTTGTTGTTCCTGTTCTTATCGTCGGCTTGTGTGGCGGATTTCCCTTCTTCTTCCTCGTCGTCGTCGTCATCCTCGCTCACCAGGCTCTGATGTCAAATATGTTTAATGGACATTCTGAATAGTCAGTCGTCTCCATGAATAGTTTTTTTCCTCACCATGTCGGCGCTGGGTTGGTACTTGTGTAGCCAGGTGGTCTTGTACTGAGCCAGCTTCTGGCCGTGGTAGCGTACGGACGCCCAGCCGCATCCCGACTTTTTGGCGGGGTTGACCAGACGCTTGCAGTGGGTGGCCCACGCGCTGGGTGAGTTGAAGATCTGACCCGTCTCCACCCAGCGGATCTTGCCGTCGTTAAGCAGGTCCCCGATGAAGTTCTTACCCTGAGTTAGGGCGACAATCATCGTGGCAAGACCGGACAGACCGATTCAAAAAAACAACAACCTAATAATACTCATTTTTTGAACTGCTTTATCCTCACAAGGGGTCGCGTGGGGTGCTGGAGTCTGTCCCAGCTAACTTTCAAACACTGTGGACCGACCTGCATTTGAACCCGGGACCCCAGAACTGCGAGGCCGACGCGCAAACCACTAATTCGCCTGGCCGAATAATAATAATTTTGTTAAATAACAAACATGGTAAAGAAAACAGGCATGCCCACCACTTGACCAAAGTACATCATCTAGCCAAAACCAGATGACCAAAAACTGAAGAATTCCACTATTTGACCAAAAATAGAAGTCAATCTGTATGACCAAAACTTAAACGCCAATATTTGACCAAAAACAGTCCACCTTTTGGACCAAAGTAGGAACAAAAATCTGACAGAATTCCAATATTTGACCAAAAACACAATTCCAATATTTGACCAAAAACACAATTCCTATATTTGACCAAAAACACAATTCCTATATTTGACCAAAAACACAATTCCAATATTTGACCAAAAACACAATTCCAATATTTGACCAAAAACACAATTCCAATATTTGACCAAAACCACAATTCCTATATTTGACCAAAACCACAATTCCAATATTTGACCAAAACCACAATTCCAATATTTGACCAAAAACAGAATTCCAACATTTGACCAAAAACTGGTCCTCCTTGATTCATTCATTTATCCTCCCAATGCTGTTTGGTGCCATTTTCTTACCAGGTAGTGAATAGCCAGCACGCCATCGCCGGGCTCCACCAAGCCATCCTTGAGTAGCACCCGTAGCGTGATCCCTCGCCGCGTGAGCAGCGAGCCCCGCCCCGTACTAGAACGCAGGTCGGCCTCCTCGCCGCCGCTCAGCTCCTCCTCGTCTTCCTCGCCGCCGTCTTCCACCACCTGAGGTGAGCCAGGCACCTCTGAACACAAGGCAGATCAGAATTTTATCTATTTATAGTTCATAAAGAACCTTAAAATGCCCCAAAACCAACAGGAAGTGACCTGGAAATACCCCAAAATGAACAGAAACCAACAACAACAAAATAAAAGTCCATCAAAATCATCCAAAATTGACCAGAAGTGAGCAGTAAGTACCCTTAAATGGAAGCCTTCCCTCACACTCCAAACAGATTGGACGTCTACTGGGGATAAAGTCATTCCAGCATGACAAGACCACCCGTTGCCTCCACCAAAATGGCTTCAGGGCGGCCATGTTGGTAGGGGCAAAGTCAATTCATTTCGCTTTAATAATTAGGTAATAACTAGCTCATTCTTTGTTTTCTCTTGTTAAATGCCATCTTATTATTTATCTAAATGTATGTTTAGAGAATTACTACTTGACCAATTTCAAAGCATCTGCTATTTAGTTCAAACTGGGACTGGTGACTGCTCATCTTTCAGCGCCATTGACTCTGATAGACGTCCAATTCATTTTGAACAATTCGTGCCTGAATGGGTTAAACAACTCTTCCACTTTTGTTCCAATGAAGCATTTTTCCCCCCGCAAAAAAATAAATAGTCAAGTGTCACTAGTACTCATCGCTCCTCTCTTTACTTCCAGTCGTCTTTTTTCCCACGCTAAAGTAACCCCATTCTCCCCTCTGCTTTTATGGTATTTAATGGTCTTAAACAAGTCCCTGAACGCATCGTTTCCGTCCATTGTGGCTTCAGAGGCAGCCTTTGTTTCTGAATCCCGTCAGGCCACGGCGAGAACAACCTTCTTCATCAGTAGCCCACCCTCGAGCATTTAAAGGCCACTTTTCATTCATCCTTCCTCACCCATGATGGCTCCGAAGGCGCCGGGAACGAGTCGCTCCAGCTCGGGAAACCGCCGTTCGAGCTTCCAGTCCGGAAGGAGCCTTTCCCCCTCGGTCGCGGTCTCGCTTTCTTCCCGTATTCGCCGAGGCTCGGCGCGGTTCATAAAAACAACAATAACGCCGGGGTAGTTTCCTTGTTGTGTTGCTTAAATGTCGGATCCCCTCCCCTTTCTTCGTCTTCCTTGTCACTCTCCCTGGGCGCCAGCTGCTACCCACCTCCCCCTGACTCGATTTTTCACATAAAATTACATGTTCCCTAATTGAAAAATCGAAACAAAACGTCATGTATTATTATTATTATTATTTTTATCAATGCGACAAGGGGGGTTTCAAAAACGACTTGAAAGTGACCGTTATTTATCATCGCTACATTGAAAAGGACGTTGAGCGATCGATGTGGTGTTGTTTGATTGTTTGTTTGTATTTTTGTTTTTTTACAGAGAAAAGTTTTGAAAATTCCAAGTTTTTCCAAGAGTTTCCATCAACGGGACGGGGGTGTTTCTTGAAGGAAAGCACTTTGAGGTTGGGAGAAGTTGCCACCAGAGGGCAGCAGAGTTGCTTCTTCCGGGTTTGTCAATTTATTTATTTATTTTTTACTGACATCTAATGGATTACAGTTCTGGACTGACGAGTCTGTCGCACACATTGAATTATGCATTATATTTAGTATTCAGAACTAGTTATATTAATTAGAACTATTACTTGATAGCTAATCGTATTATATTATTATTCAAACACATTACAAATTGCAAAATATTAACGCAGCACAAAAACGGAAATTGGACAGAATAAAAGCATCTACAGAAAAATAAAGCACACAATACATTGTAAAGCAAGCGGCAGAAATACATTAAAGACTTCAAATTTCTTTTAAAAACACGAAAAGTCCGTTTAAGAAATAGTATTGTTTATCTGGACGATTAATAGTATACTTATAAAATGAGCTCTACAAGAAAGTATAAAAATATTGTCTGTTGTAGTACTTGAAAACCCTCATTTATTTCGAATGGCAGTGTACCGGAACTGTTTAATGTTCTTGCCGGACGTGACGTCAGTTTTTGGCAACTGATTGGACGATCGACCATACGGCATGTTTTTTGAAAGTAGCTCGAGTGGAACTAGCTAAACCAAGTATAGTCCCTTTTAAAAACTAGCGCTACGAAAAAACAAATAGTCGCTTTATTTGCATTTTCCCTCACGTTTGCATAAGATTCAAGTTGTCGAATAATGCCTAGGATTAAGAAAGAAGCTCTCGAACATGTGGAAGACGCGAAACCGAGGCGGAAGAGGACGCGTGGAAAAATCGGTAAAGAGATTTTACATTTAAAAATGGTTCCGTTGTGATCAATACATGCTTCATTTTCGTGTGACTAGTTTAGTATGTTGTTACGTCTCGGGATTATTTCATTTTCGTGTGCATAGTTTAGCGTGTTATTATGTCCCATGATTATACGTCATTCGTGTGTGTAGTTCAAGGGTCACCTATCCAGTGGGTTTTTCCCCATTCCCTCCAAACAATCCTGAATCAAATTTATTAGGCATCTTGTTGGTCAGCTTGCTAATGAGTTGATAGTTTGATTCTGCTGAGTTTGAGGTAAACATGGAAACAGATTGTATACGCATCCTCGAGGAGCTCTTGTTATATTTAGTGGGTTTCACATTTTTTCGACATTCAAGTTTGAAACAAGGTCAAACTGCAATTTTCCTTAATTCCACTTCCAAGTGTCTCATCAAGTTCCTGTCTCTCCTCAGAAGAGCCTTCAGATGTCTATCATACCTTCAGCGATCTTGCTGAGATAAGTCTCCTGCGAACCCACCTTCTCAGATGGTACGACGTGGAAAAGAGAGAGCTGCCTTGGAGAACTCTGGTAGAAAATCACTATTATAACATAACATTACTCTACAAAGTTCCTAAATATTAGCTGCAACGTGCTGCAGTACCCTGAATTATTACCTATTTGCCCATCAGTTGTCATTTGTTTTTAAGTTCATGTTTTGTCCCAGAAAAGTACAATTTTACAATTTGATGGAGAGAGGAAAAACCTACCATTTTGGCCCGAATATAAGACAACCCTCAAGACACAAATTTGAAAAAAGACTTTTTGAACACCAAATTAAATTTTTATACCGAAAATATCCACATCTGAAACAAATGATTGTAACGATATATTCGAGAGAGAAAAATTGCCTCATTCAAATCATGCATAAACTGTATCGCATCTTAATATCTGACCATTTAAATATGTAAACTACAAGTACAATCACATTTATACATGAATGGGTTCTGGTTTTTAACCAATCTGCTGTGATAAAACAACACAATTGCAACAACTTCATTAACCGTCAAAGTATTCAGCATTGGCTTTAAAGATATCTGGCCCGTCTAGCGTTGTGAATTGCTATAAAATTTTAGACTTCGAATTTAAGACACTTTTTCAGTCTTATTTCAAAGCAAAAAACACTGTCTTATATTCGGGCCAACTTCAATTGTCTGATGATTTTTGTATTATTACTCCAATAGGCTCTAACAGAGCCCGATGTCAACATAAGAACGTATGCAGGTATGGTAAACACCTTTAAAATTTTAATCACTTGCAGCCAAATTGCTCAAATTTATGTTTTTCTGTCCCTTTTCTAGTTTGGGTGTCAGAGATCATGCTCCAGCAGACCCAGGTTGCCACGGTGATAGACTACTACACAAAATGGATGAAGGTACAGGTTTATAGTCTGGGGTTTGCTAACATTGTTGATTTTTTGTTGTTGCAGATTGTAAAATTGTGTGAATGTGTTTTCAGCGCTGGCCGACGGTCGCAGATCTCGCAACTGCTACATTAGAGGTGACAAACCAAGCCTGGAATATTTATTCGGCATGATTCTGTTGGAATCTGATGATTATTTTGACGAGTAGGAGGTCAATCAGATGTGGGCGGGCCTTGGCTACTATTCACGCGGGAAGCGTCTTCACGAAGGGGCTCAAAAGGTGAGCTTTGTTTTCTCTTGTTAAATGCCATCTTATCATTTATTTTGTATGACCTTAATGGCGTATCCTATTGCAAGAAAAAAAATCTCTGAGCACAGCCAAGGACGTCATTGCAGCGTAGCATAGCGCTTGATTCATTTTTCATTCATATGTCGTTTTTTAAAGAAAAAAAGCCTTACTGTACTATGTCGTTTTTTAAGAAAAAAGCCTTACTATCCTATGTCGTTTTTTACAAAAAAAAGCCTTACTATATACTATGTTGTTTTTTAAGAAAAAAGCCTTACTATACTGTCGTTTTTTAAAGAAAAAAAGCCTTACTGTACTATGTTGTTTTTTACAAAAAAAAAGCCTTACTATTCTATGTCGTTTTTTAAGAAAAAAAGCCTTACTTTACTATGTTGTTTTTAAAGAAAAAAAGCCTTACTCTACTATGTCGTTTTTTTATGTCGTATTGCAAGAAAAAAAATCAATTTGAGCACAGCCAAGGACGTCATTGCAGCGTAGCATAGTGCTTGATTCATTTTTCATTCATGTCGTTTTTTAAGAAAAAAGCATTACTATACTATGTCGTTTTTTGAGAAATAAACGCCCTACTATGTCGTTTTTTGAGAAATAAACACCTTACTATACTATGTCATTTTTAATGAAAAAAAAACAATACTATACTATGCCATTTTTTTTAAAATAAAAAAGCCTTACTATACTATGTCGTTTTTTTTTTTTTACAAAAAAGCCTTACTATACTATGTCGTTTTTTTTTACAAAAAAAGCCTTACTATTCTATGTCGTTTTTTAAGAAAAAAAGCCTTACTATACTGTCGTTTTTTAAGAAAAAAAGCCTTACTCTACTATGTAGTTTTTTTATGTCGTATTGCAAGAAAAAAAATCAATTTGAGCACAGCCAAGGACGTCATTGCAGCGTAGCATAGCGCTCGATTCATTTTTCATTCCGCCTATCCTAGTGAGGGGTGCTGGAGCTTATCCCAGCTAACTATGGGCAGCAGGCAAGGGGGCCACCCTGAATTGGTTTTTAGCCATTGAGATGAACATTCAGTCACTCATGGTAGATGGTTAATTTAGAATGTTCAACCAGCTAGCCTAGCATGCATGATTTTGAGATGTGGGAGGAAACTGGAGTACCTGGAGAAAACCCACACAGAACCCACTGGGGGATTTTGCTGAATGTGCTAACTGATCCTTCCTATGTATTTTGTCTTCTTAATATTGTGAATGATTTTTTTTTTCCATTTGGAGTCGCAATGCTATTACAGTAATCCCTCAATTATCGCAAATTCACTACGCAATTTTTTTTTCTGCTGTTAATTATTTTTAAAAATGTTTTAATTTTTTATTTCAGTGCTGAGTCCTAGTAGCAAGAGTGGCTTCCGCTTACGGGTTTCATCGTGGATTTTCACATTTATATGAAAAAAAGTGAAAATCCACACTGAAACTTGTAAGCGGAAGCCATTCTTACTACTTAGACTCATTAGTGAAAAAAATAATAAAATGTATTTTTTTATAGGGGTGACCCTACTTTGCGATTTTTCGATTATCACGGCCATGTCTGGTCTCCATTAACCGCGATATTCGAGGGATTGCTGTATATAATTTTGAAAGTATTTGTAAATAGATTTTATTATTGACATCAGCTCTTTTTGGATGTTCAAATTAAAGTAGTGCCCGACGTGTAAGTACCTGAAGGAATCCACAGAACCCAAGACATGGTTTTGTTGTCTGACAACATTTTATTTGTGCAGGTGGTGTCGGAGCTCGACGGGCGGATGCCTGACACGGCGGATGAGCTGCTGAGGCAACTGCCGGGAGTGGGCCGCTACACCGCCGCCGCCATCGCTTCCATCGCGCTGGGCCAAGTCAGTCGTCAGAGGGACTCGTATGCGTGGTCGCCTCTAACCACGGGAAGTCACTCGGTCCCTCGTCACCCAGGTCACCGGGGTCGTGGATGGCAACGTCATCCGCATTTTGTGCCGCATGAGGGCCATCGGGGCTGACTGCACCAGCCCGGCCGTCACTGAGGCGCTTTGGTGAGTACTCTCGCCCACATTTAATTGAATTGAATGCTTTTATTCTCATTATACAAGTATAATGAGATTAAAAGCTTCCACCACGTAGCCCGCAAATAACAACAGACAAAAAAAAGCCAATTGTAGGGTGCAATGAGACAAACAATCCTAGGATTCATGTTTGTGGGAATTTGCATTGTGCAGATACACTAATCTACTAAATAAACGTGCAATATCAAGAATAGACCAAAAAAGGCCAAATGTGAATAAAATTTCACCCCCAAAACTTTAACTTCAAGTTTTCAATCATGAAATTGTGTTTGGATTATTCTTAAGCAAATCCCTTGAGAAAATAGCTTTAATAAAATGACATTTCAGGGCTTTAGCCAATACGTTGGTGGACCCTGAACGAGCGGGGGACTTCAACCAAGCCATGATGGAGCTGGGGGCCCGAGTTTGCACTCCAAAGGGACCCCTCTGCGAGCAGTGTCCTGTACGCGCGCACTGCCATTCTTACCGCAAGGTACAGACACGGTACGTGTGTGTATATGTATATATGTATGTATATATGTATATATGTATGTATATATGTATGTATATATGTATGTATATATGTATGTATATATGTATGTATATATGTATGTATATATGTATGTATATATGTATGTATATATATATGTATATATGTATGTATATATATGTATGTATGTATGTATATATGTATGTATATATGTATGTATATATGTATGTATATATATATGTATGTATGTATGTATGTATATATGTATATATGTATGTATGTGTATGTATGCATGTATGCATGCATGCATGTATGTACGTATATACATGTGTATATATATAAATGTATGTATATACACGTGTGTGTATATATGTGTATATATGCATGTATATATACATATGTGTATATATGCATGTATATATACATATATGTATATATGCATGTGTATATATATATATATATGTATATGTATGTATGTATATGTATGTATGCATGTATATATATATAGAGAGAGAGATATAGGTGAAAATATTGTTATGGATCATGGACTTTTATGTGCAGGTTGACGCCAAACAAGAGCGGAATACCAAAAGGTTGTTGGGGAGAAAGGACACGAAGACTCCCGTCCTTCCAGACATTGAAGTCTGTTGGGCATCGTCATCTGCCGTCGGTGCGACGTGTCCACTGTGTCCCACCGAACCTTGGCGTGAAGAATTGGGTGTTCAGAACTTTCCCAGAAAGCCCGCCAAGAAGCCCCCCAGAGTGGAGCGAACTTGGACGTGTGTGCTGACGCGACACGGGGAAGACGGCGAGGAGGAGTTCCTTCTCGTACAAAGACCAAATAAAGGTAGGAACTACCGTTAAAATTATAAATTGGGTTGCCAGATTAGGGGAAAAAAAACCTTTAAATTCTGTAAAATTTAAGGAAACAATTTTGCATTCAAAAATGTAGTAGTTTATTTTCCATTACCTAGAATTTGTCAGCAACACATTAAACGTCTGTTATCCAATTACTCAATAGTTGCAGCCCTAGTTGGAACGATTTATAGGGTATTTAAGTACATTTAAAAAGTTTTATTTTTTAATCATCTGGATGCAAATGTCATGTTTTTGGACAGGTTTGCTCGCAGGATTGTGGGAGTTTCCTGGTTTTGTGGTGGAGGAGGACAAAGGCGAAAAGAAACAAAAGGTGGCGCTGTTTGACCGACTTAGCAAGCTCATAGGAGTGCCCTTGATTGACAGCTCCTTTCAGTACGTGGGTGAAGTAAGTGATTGATATCGTTACCGTTGACAGCGACAAATGTCTAATCATTCCTCAATGTGGTGTCGTGTTTGTAGGTGCGTCATGTTTTTTCCCACATCCACCAAACGTACCAAGTTCACATGCTTTGTGTGGAAGACGTGGACACGCCGCCACGGACGGAAAACGTGCGGTGGGTCAACAGATCGGCGCTGCGCGAGGCTGCCGTATCGACCGGCGTCAAAAAGGTGAGTTACTTTGTTCATTTGTAGTTTGGACATGAATAATTTTGAAGCTTAATTCTTTTATGGAGCACAAAAACCACATTTTAGAGCTGAAATAAATGTTTATTTTCTTAATATGTGCTGGTGTAGATTCTGAAGCTTTGTGACTCCGCTGGTCTTCAAAAGGAGACGACTTCTCCGGTAAGTCTTCCTCCTGTGAACATTTCAGATCCTTTTTTAAAAGGGTAAAAATTGAAAAGACACCAAAGATGTTGATGTGTTTTGAATTTGTCTCTCTCAGGATGCTAAGAGGTTAAAGAAGGACAATGTGAAGTCACGACACAGAACAAATACTACAGCTAAAAGGAAGACATCCAGTGGAAACGATAAGCAACTTCCTCTCACGTCTTTCTTCAAGAGCGCCAAGCAAGAATCCTGATCTGTATTTCAAATGGACAACTACTTGGAATGATGAAGTTGGACCGGAGTCTTTTAAAAGAAGGTCATTAAAGGTGGAGAATTTTAAGTCGTTTAACGAGATGTGTTATATGTATTTGTGGGCCAAATTCAATGAAAAATGTGCACTAAGCAGGTTAAAGTATGTATGTATACATACATACATATATGTATGTATACATGTATGTATGTATGTATACATGTACACATGTATGTATGTATACATGTACACATGTATGTATGTATACATGTACACATGTATGTATACATGTATGTATGTATACATGTATGTATGTATGTATACATGTATGTATGTATACATGTACACATGTATGTATGTATGTACACATGTATGTATGTATACATGTATGTATGTATACATACATGTATGTATGTATGTATACATGTATACATGTATGTATGTATACATACATGTATGTATGTATGTATACATGTATGTATGTATGTATACATGTATGTATGTATGTATACATGTATGTATGTATGTATACATGTATGTATGTATACATGTATACATGTATGTATGTATACATGTATACATGTATGTATGTATACATGTATACATGTATGTATGTATACATGTATACATGTATGTATGTATACATGTATACATGTATGTATGTATACATGTATACATGTATGTATGTATACATGTATACATGTATGTATGTATACATGTATACATGTATGTATGTATACATGTATACATGTATGTATGTATACATGTATACATGTATGTATGTATACATGTATACATGTATGTATGTATACATGTATACATGTATGTATGTATACATGTATACATGTATGTATGTATACATGTATACATGTATGTATGTATACATGTATACATGTATGTATGTATACATGTATACATGTATGTATGTATACATGTATACATGTATGTATGTATACATGTATACATGTATGTATGTATACATGTATACATGTATACATGTATGTATGTATACATGTATACATGTATACATGTATGTATGTATACATGTATACATGTATGTATGTATACATGTATACATGTATGTATGTATACATGTATACATGTATGTATGTATACATGTATGTATGTATGTATGTATACATGTATGTATACATGTATGTATGTATACATGTATGTATACATGTATGTATGTATACATGTATGTATGTATGTCTTCATGTATGTATGTCTTCATGTATGTATGTCTACATGTATGTATGTCTACATGTATGTATGTCTACATGTATGTATGTCTACATGTATGTATGTCTACATGTATGTATGTCTACATGTATGTATGTCTACATGTATGTATGTCTACATGTATGTATGTCTACATGTATGTATGTCTACATGTATGTATGTCTACATGTATGTATGTCTACATGTATGTATGTCTACATGTATGTATGTATGTCTACATGTATGTATGTATGTATGCATGTATACATGTATACATGTATGTATGCATGTATACATGTATGTATGCATGTATACATGTATGTATGCATGTATACATGTATGTATGCATGTATACATGTATGTATGCATGTATACATGTATGCATGCATGTATGTATGTATGCATGCATGTATGTATGCATGTATGTATACATGCATGTATACATGCATGTATGTATGTATGTATGTATGTTTGTATACATACATGTATGTATGTATGTATACATACATGTATGTATGTATGTATGTATACATACATGTATGTATACATACATGTATGTATGTATGTATGTATACATACATGTATGTATGTATGTATACATACATGTATGTATGTATGTATGTATACATACATGTATGTATGTATGTATGTATACATGTATACATACATGTATGTATGTATGTATGTATGTATGTATGTATACATACATACATGTATGTATGTATGTATGTATACATACATGTATGTATGTATACATACATGTATGTATGTATACATACATGTATGTATGTATACATACATGTATACATGTATGTATACATGTATGTATGTACATGAAAAATGAAAAATGTGCACTAAGCAGGGTAAAGTTTGCTTTTGCTAAAATTCTATGTGCTACTCAAAATATGGGACCTGATATCCAAGTTGGGCTTACGGCATACTACCCTGAAACCGCCTGAAGTGAAGCAGAGTCGGGACTGGTTAGTACTTGGATGGGAGACCGACCGCCTGGGAATACCAAGTGCTGAAAAGCTCTTATGTTACCAAGGGGAATTAGCTCAACTGGTAAAGTGTGTGTGCGTCAGCCTTGTAGCCTCACAGCTCTGGGGTCCTGGGTTCAAATCTCGGTAGGTACTATGTGGACTTTGCCATGCAATTGGCTAGCCACTGATTCGGGGTGTCAGTGGCTGGGGAGACCAAGATTCTGTGTGTTCCCACGCAGGGGCGACACCAAGAAATGAAGTTGTAATTATACAATTTGTATTTTGGCATAAGTAAAACTTCATTTCTTAGTGTCGCCCATGCAGGGGGACACCCAGAATCTTGGTCTCCCCCGCCATCAGTGGCACAGCAAACTCCACACAGGACCTACCGGGATTTGAACCCGGGACACCAGAGCTGTGAGGCTACAAAGCTGACGCACTAACACTACCAGTTGAGCTAATTCCCCTTTGGTAACATAAGAGCTTTTCAGCACTTGGTATACCCAGGCGGTTGGGCTCAAATCCAGGTACTAACTAGTCCCGACCCTGCTTAACTTCAGGAGGTTTCAGGGTAGTATGCCGTAAGTCCAACTTGAACACCAGGTCCCATTTTCTGAGTAGCATCTATAATTTTAGCAAAAGCAACCGACTACTTAGACCACAGGGGCCCCTTTACAGTTTGTGTAAATTAGGGACTCCACTGCTTCTCACAGGCTAAGTTAGAAGTCTAGCACTTCTGCTAACTCCCCTTGGTAACATAAGAGCTTACAGCACCTGATATTGCAAGGCCGTCTCCCATCCAAGTACTCACCAGACAGATCCCACCCTGCTTAGCTTCCGAGATCAGACGTGATGGGGCGTTTCCAGGGTAGTATGACATAAGCCCAATTCGGACATGGGATCCGATATTTGAAGAGAACCTACAAATTTAGAAAAAATAAACTTTTACCTGTTTAGTGGACATGTTTCATTGAGTTTACTATACATTGTCATTTAAATAAAAATGCCTTGCTATACATGGTCTTTTTTTAAGCCGTACTATACATTGTCATTTTGTTTAAAAATACCTTATTATACTTGTCATTGATTACTAAAATCCTTATTATACATGGTGTTTTTTTTAAAGCCTTACTATACTGTCGTTTTTTTACGAAAAAAGCCCTACTATACTATGTCGTTTTTAAGAAGAAAAAAAGCCTTACCATGCTATGTCGTTTTTTACAATAAAAAGCCTCACTATACTATGTCGTTTTTTACCAAAAAAAAGCCTTACTATACTATGTCGTTTTTTATGAAAAAAGCCTTACTATACTATGTCGTTTTTACGAGAAAAAAAGCCATACTATACTATGTCGTTTTTTACGGAAAAAAGCCTTACTATACTATGTCGTTTTTTACGAAAAAAAGCCATACTATGCTTTGTCGTTTTTTACGAAAAAAGCCATACTATACTATGTCGTATTTTACGAAAAAAAGCCTTACTATACTATGTCGTTTTTTATGAAAAAAATCCTTACTCTACAATGTCGTTTTTAAGAAGAAAAAAAGCCTTACTATACTATGTCTTTTTTTTTTACGGAAAAAAAGCCCTACTATACTATGTCGTTTTTTTTTTTACAAAAAAGCCTTACTATACTATGTCGTTTTTTTACAATAAAAAGCCTTACTATACTATGTCGTTTTTTGAGAAAAAAAGCCTTACAATACTATGTCGTTTTTTACGAAAAAAGCCATACTATACTATGTTGTATTTTACGAAAAAAAGCCTTACTATACTATGTCGTTTTTTACGAAAAAAAAGCCCTACTATACCATGTCGTTTTTACGAAAAAAGCCTTACTATACTATGTCGTTTTTTAAGAAAAAAAGCCTTACTATACAATGTCGTTTTTTTACAATAAAAAGCCTTACTATACTATGTCGTTTTTTGAGAAAAAAGCCTTACTATACTATGTCGTTTTTTAAGAAAAAAAGCCTTACTATACTATGTCGTTTTTTTACAATAGAAAGCCTTACTATACTATGTCGTTTTTTTACAATAGAAAGCCTTACTATACTATGTCGTTTTTTGAGAAAAAAAGCTTTACTATACTATGTCGTTTTTTAAGAAAAAAAGCCTTACTATACAATGTCGTTTTTTTACAATAAAAAGCCTTACTATACTATGTCGTTTTTTGAGAAAAAAGCCTTACTATACTATGTCGTTTTTTAAGAAAAAAAGCCTTACTATGCTATGTCGTTTTTTTACAATAGAAAGCCTTACTATACTATGTCGTTTTTTGATAAAAAAAGCTTTACTATACTATGTCGTTTTTTAAGAAAAAAAGCCTTACTATACAATGTCGTTTTTTTACAATAAAAAGCCTTACTATACTGTCGTTTTTTGAGAAAAAAACCTTACTATACTATGTCGTTTTTTAAGAAAAAAAGCCTTACTATACTATGTCGTTTTTTGAGAAAAAAAGCCTTACTATACTATGTCGTTTTTTAAGAAAAAAAGCCTTACTATACTATGTCGTTTTTTTACGGAAAAAAAGCCCTACTATACTGTCATTTTTTTTAAATAAAAAAAGCCTTACTATACTATGTCGTTTTTTACAATAAAAAGCCTTACTATACTATGTCGTTTTTTGAGAAAAAAAGCCTTACTATACTATGTCGTTTTTTGAGAAAAAAAGCCTTACTATACTATGTCGTTTTTTATGAAAAAAGCCTTACTATACTATGTCGTTTTTTATGAAAAAAGCCTTACTATACTATGTCGTTTTTTACGGAAAAAAGCCTTACTATACTATGTCGTTTTTTGAGAAATAAAGCCATACTATACTATGTCGTTTTTTACGAAAAAAAAAAGCCTTACTATACTATGTCGTTTTTTGAGAAATAAAGCCATACTATACTATGTCATTTTTTACGAAAAAAAAGCCTTACTATACAATGTCGTTTTTTATGAAAAAAGCCTTACTATACTATGTTGTTTTTTACGGAAAAAAGCCAAACTATACTATGTCGTTTTTTTACGAAAAAAAAGCCTTACTATACTATGTCATTTTTTACCCCAAAAAAAGCCTTACTATACTATGTCGTTTTTTTTACAATAAAAAGCCTTACTATACTATGTCGTTTTTTGAGAAAAAAAGCCTTACTATACTATGTCGTTTTTTACAAAAAAAAGCCTTACTATACTATGTCGTTTTTTACAATAAAAAGCCTCACTATACTATGTCGTTTTTTGAGAAAAAAAAGCCTTACTATGCTATGTCGTTTTTTTAAGAAAAAAAGCCTTACTATACTATGTCGTTTTTTTATGAAAAATATCCTTACTCTACAATGTCGTTTTTAAGAAGAAAAAAAGCCTTACTTTACTATGTCGTTTTTTTACGGAAAAAAAGCCTTACTATACTATGTCGTTTTTTGAGAAAAAAGCCATACTATACTATGTCGTTTTTTACGAAAAAAGCCATACTATACTATGTTGTATTTTACGAAAAAAAGCCTTACTATACTATGTCGTTTTTTACGAAAAAAAGCCCTACTATACTATGTCGTTTTTACGAAAAAAGCCTTACTATACTATGTCGTTTTTTAAGAAAAAAAGCCTTACTATACTATGTCGTTTTTTACCAAAAAAAAGCCTTACTATACTATGTCGTTTTTATGAAAAAAGCCTTACTATACTATGTCGTTTTTTTACGGAAAAAAGCCATACTATACTATGTCGTTTTTTACGAAAAAAAGCCTTACTATACTATGTCGTTTTTTACCAAAAAAAGCCTTACTATACTATGTCGTTTTTTACAATAAAAAGCCTCACTATACTATGCCGTTTTTTACCAAAAAAAAGCCTTACTATACTATGTCGTTTTTTATGAAATAAGCCTTACTATACTATGGCGTTTTTACGAGAAAAAAAGCCATACTATACTATGTCGGTTTTTACGGAAAAAAGCCTTACTATACTATGTCGTTTTTTACGAAAAAAAGCCATACTATGCTTTGTCGTTTTTTACGAAAAAAGCCATACTATACTATGTCGTATTTTACGAAAAAAAGCCTTACTATACTATGTCGTTTTTTATGAAAAAAATCCTTACTCTACAATGTCGTTTTTAAGAAAAAAAGCCTTACTATACTATGTTGTTTTTTATGAAAAAAAGCCTTACTATACTATGTTGTTTTTTGAGAAAAAAAAGCCTTACTATACTGTCTATTTTTTTACGGAAAAAAAGCCTTACTATACTATGTTGTTTTTTGAGAAAAAAAGCCTTACTATACTATGTCGTTTTTTTACAATAAAAAGCCTTACTATACTATGTCGTTTTTTGAGAAAAAAAGCCTTACTATACTATGTCGTTTTTAAGAAAAAAAGCCTTACTATACTATGTCGTTTTTTACGGAAAAAAGCCTTACTATACTATGTCGTTTTTTGAGAAATAAAGCCATACTATACTATGTCGTTTTTTACGAAAAAAGCCATACTATACTATGTTGTATTTTACGAAAAAAAGCCTTACTTTACTATGTCGTTTTTTACGAAAAAAGCCATACTATACTATGTCGTATTTTACGAAAAAAAGCCTTACTATACTATGTCGTTTTTATGAAAAAATTCCTTACTCTACAATGTCGTTTTTAAGAAGAAAAAAAGCCTTACTATACTATGTCGTTTTTTTACGGAAAAAAAGCCCTACTATACTGTCATTTTTTTAAAATAAAAAAAGCCTTACAATACTATGTCGTTTTTTTACAATAAAAAGCCTTACTATACTATGTCGTTTTTTGAGAAAAAAAGCCTTACTATACTATGTCGTTTTTTGAGAAAAAAGCCTTACTATACTATGTCGTTTTTTATGAAAAAAGCCTTACTATACTATGTCGTTTTTTGAGAAAAAAAGCCTTACTATACTATGTCGTTTTTTATGAAAAAAGCCTTACTATACTATGTCGTTTTTTACGGAAAAAAGCCTTACTATACTATGTCGTTTTTTGAGAAATAAAGCCATACTATACTATGTCGTTTTTTACGAAAAAAAAGCCTTACTATACTATGTCGTTTTTTGAGAAATAAAGCCATACTATACTATGTCATTTTTTACGAAAAAAAAGCCTTACTATACAATGTCGTTTTTTATGAAAAAAGCCTTACTATACTATGTTGTTTTTTACGGAAAAAAGCCAAACTATACTGTCGTTTTTTTACGAAAAAAAAGCCTTACTATACTATGTCATTTTTTACCCAAAAAAAAGCCTTACTATACTATGTCGTTTTTTTTACAATAAAAAGCCTTACTATACTATGTCGTTTTTTGAGAAAAAAAGCCTTACTATACTATGTCGTTTTTTACCAAAAAAAAGCCTTACTATACTATGTCGTTTTTTACAAAAAAAAAGCCTTACTATACTATGTCGTTTTTTACGAAAAAAAGCCCTACTATACTATGTCGTTTTTACGAAAAAAGCCTTACTATACTATGTCGTTTTTTAAGAAAAAAAGCCTTACTATACTATGTCGTTTTTTACCAAAAAAAAGTCTTACTATACTATGTCGTTTTTATGAAAAAAGCCTTACTATACTATGTCGTTTTTTTACGGAAAAAAGCCATACTATACTATGTCGTTTTTTACGAAAAAAAGCCTTACTATACTATGTCGTTTTTTACCAAAAAAAGCCTTACTATACTATGTCGTTTTTTACAATAAAAAGCCTCACTATACTATGCCGTTTTTTACCAAAAAAAAGCCTTACTATACTATGTCGTTTTTTATGAAAAAAGCCTTACTATACTATGTCGTTTTTACGAGAAAAAAAGCCATACTATACTATGTCGGTTTTTACGGAAAAAAGCCTTACTATACTATGTCGTTTTTTACGAAAAAAAGCCATACTATGCTTTGTCGTTTTTTACGAAAAAAGCCATACTATACTATGTCGGTTTTTACGGAAAAAAGCCTTACTATACTATGTCGTTTTTAAGAAGAAAAAAAGCCTTACTATACTATGTCTTTTTTTTAACGGAAAAAAAGCCCTACTATACTATGTCGTTTTTTTTTTTTACAAAAAAGCCTTACTATACTATGTCGTTTTTTTACAATAAAAAGCCTTACTATACTATGTCGTTTTTTGAGAAAAAAAGCCTTACAATACTGTGTCGTTTTTTACGCAAAAAGCCATACTATACTATGTTGTATTTTACGAAAAAAAGCCTTACTATACTATGTCGTTTTTTACGAAAAAAGCCTTACTATACTATGTTGTTTTTTAAGAAAAAAAGCCTTACTATACTATGTCGTTTTTTTACAATAGAAAGCCTTACTATACTATGTCGTTTTTTGAGAAAAAAAAGCTTTACTATACTATGTCGTTTTTTGAGAAAAAAAGCTTTACTATACTATGTCGTTTTTTAAGAAAAAAAGCCTTACTATACAATGTCGTTTTTTTACAATAAAAAGCCTTACTATACTATGTCGTTTTTTGAGATAAAAGCCTTACTATACTATGTTGTTTTTTAAGAAAAAAAGCCTTACTATACTGTCGTTTTTTTACAATAAAAAGCCTTACTATACTATGTCGTTTTTTGAGAAAAAAAGCTTTACTATACTGTCGTTTTTTAAGAAAAAAAGCCTTACTATACAATGTCGTTTTTTTACAATAAAAAGCCTTACTATACTATGTCGTTTTTTGAGAAAAAAGCCTTACTATACTATGTCGTTTTTTAAGAAAAAAAGCCTTACTATACTATGTCGTTTTTTTACAATAGAAAGCCTTACTATACTATGTCGTTTTTTGAGAAAAAAAGCCTTACTATACTATGTCGTTTTTTTACGGAAAAAAAGCCCTACTATACTATGTCGTTTTTTTTTTACAAAAAAAAGCCTTACTATACTATGTCATTTTTTTACAATAAAAAGCCTTACTATACTATGTCGTTTTTTGAGAAAAAAAGCCTTACTATACTATGTCGTTTTTTAAGAAAAAAAGCCTTACTATACTATGTCGTTTTTTTACAAAAAGCCTTACTATACTATGTCGTTTTTTGAGAAAAAAAGCCTTACTATACTATGTCCTTTTTTACGGAAAAAAGCCATACTATACTATGTCGTTTTTTACGAAAAAAGCCATACTATACTATGTTGTATTTTACGAAAAAAAGCCTTACTTTACTATGTCGTTTTTTACGAAAAAAGCCATACTATACTATGTCGTATTTTACGAAAAAAAGCCTTACTATACTATGTCGTTTTTATGAAAAAAATCCTTACTCTACAATGTTGTTTTTAAGAAGAAAAAAAAGCCTTACTATACTATGTCGTTTTTTTACGGAAAAAAAGCCCTACTATACTGTCATTTTTTTAAAATAAAAAAAGCCTTACTATACTATGTCGTTTTTTTACAATAAAAAGCCTTACTATACTATGTCGTTTTTTGAGAAAAAAAGCCTTACTATACTATGTCGTTTTTTGAGAAAAAAAAGCCTTACTATACTATGTCGTTTTTTATGAAAAAAGCCTTACTATACTATGTCGTTTTTTGA
Organism: Stigmatopora argus; assembly: GCF_051989625.1. Taxonomy (NCBI): domain Eukaryota; kingdom Metazoa; phylum Chordata; class Actinopteri; order Syngnathiformes; family Syngnathidae; genus Stigmatopora; species Stigmatopora argus. The sequence continues at coordinate 16,036,675 of NC_135394.1, forward strand.
GAAAAAAAGCCTTACTATACTATGTCGTTTTTTTATGAAAAAAGCCTTACTATACTATGTCGTTTTTTACGGAAAAAAGCCTTACTATACTATGTCGTTTTTTAGAAATAAAGCCATAATATACTATGTCGTTTTTTACGAAAAAAGCCATACTATACTATGTCGTTTTTTAAGAAAAAAAAGCCTTACTATACAATGTCGTTTTTTTATGAAAAAAGCCTTACTATACTATGTTTTTTACGGAAAAAAGCCATACTATACTATGTCGTTTTTTTACGAAAAAAAAAGCCTTACTATACTATGTCATTTTTTACCCAAAAAAAAGCCTTACTATACTATGTCGTTTTTTTTACAATAAAAAGCCTTACTATACTATGTCGTTTTTTGAGAAAAAAAGCCTTACTATACTATGTCGTTTTTTACCAAAAAAAAGCCTTACTATACTATGACGTTTTTTACAAAAAAAAAAGCCTCACTATACTATGTCGTTTTTTTACAATAAAAAGCCTTACTATACTATGTCGTTTTTTGAGAAAAAAAGCCTTACTATGCTATGTCGTTTTTTTAAGAAAAAAAGCCTTACTATACTATGTCGTTTTTTATGAAAAAAATCCTTACTCTACAATGTCGTTTTTAAGAAGAAAAAAAGCCTTACTTTACTATGTCGTTTTTTTACGGAAAAAAGCCTTACTATACTATGTCGTTTTTTGAGAAAAAAGCCATACTATACTATGTAGTTTTTTACGAAAAAAGCCATACTATACTATGTTGTATTTTACGAAAAAAAGCCTTACTATACTATGTCGTTTTTTACGAAAAAAAGCCCTACTATACTATGTCGTTTTTACGAAAAAAGCCTTACTATACTATGTCGTTTTTTAAGAAAAAAAGCCTTACTATACTATGTCGTTTTTTACCAAAAAAAAGCCTTACTATACTATGTCGTTTTTATGAAAAAAGCCTTACTATACTATGTCGTTTTTTTACGGAAAAAAGCCATACCATACTATGTCGTTTTTTACAAAAAAAAAGCCTTACTATACTATGTCGTTTTTTACCAAAAAAAGCCTTACTATACTATGTCGTTTTTTACAATAAAAAGCCTCACTATACTATGCCGTTTTTTACCAAAAAAAAGCCTTACTATACTATGTCGTTTTTTATGAAAAAAGCCTTACTATACTATGTCGTTTTTACGAGAAAAAAAGCCATACTATACTATGTCGGTTTTTACGGAAAAAAGCCTTACTATACTATGTCGTTTTTTACGAAAAAAAGCCATACTATGCTTTGTCGTTTTTTACAAAAAAAGCCATACTATACTATGTCGTATTTTACGAAAAAAAGCCTTACTATACTATGTCGTTTTTTATGAAAAAAATCCTTACTCTACAATGTCGTTTTTTAAGAAAAAAAGCCTTACTATACTATGTCGTTTTTTATGAAAAAAAGCCTTACTATACTATGTCGTTTTTTGAGAAAAAAAAGCCTTACTATACTATGTCTTTTTTTTTACGGAAAAAAAGCCTTACTATACTACGTTGTTTTTTGAGAAAAAAAGCCTTACTATACTATGTCGTTTTTTTACAATAAAAAGCCTTACTATACTATGTCGTTTTTTGAGAAAAAAAGCCTTACTATACTATGTCGTTTTTAAGAAAAAAAGCCTTACTATACTATGTCGTTTTTTACGGAAAAAAGCCTTACTATACTATGTCGTTTTTTGAGAAATAAAGCCATACTATACTATGTCGTTTTTTACGAAAAAAGCCATACTATACTATGTTGTATTTTACAAAAAAAAAGCCTTACTATACTATGTCGTTTTTTACAATAAAAAGCCTCACTATACTGTGTCGTTTTTTAAGAAAAAAAGCCTTACTATACTATGTCGTTTTTTATGAAAAATATCCTTACTCTACAATGTCGTTTTTAAGAAGAAAAAAAGCCTTACTTTACTATGTCGTTTTTTTACGGAAAAAAGCCTTACTATACTATGTCGTTTTTTGAGAAAAAAGCCATACTATACTATGTCGTTTTTTACGAAAAAAGCCATACTATACTATGTTGTATTTTACGAAAAAAAGCCTTACTATACTATGTCGTTTTTTACGAAAAAAAGCCCTACTATACTATGTCGTTTTTACGAAAAAAGCCTTACTATACTATGTCGTTTTTTAAGAAAAAAAGCCTTACTATACTATGTCGTTTTTTACCAAAAAAAAGCCTTACTATACTATGTCGTTTTTATGAAAAAAGCCTTACTATACTATGTCGTTTTTTTACGGAAAAAAGCCATACTATACTATGTCGTTTTTTACGAAAAAAAGCCTTACTATACTATGTCAATTTTTTCCAAAAAAAGCCTTACTATACTATGTCGTTTTTTACAATAAAAAGCCTCACTATACTATGCCGTTTTTTACCAAAAAAAAGCCTTACTATACTATGTCGTTTTTTATGAAAAAAGCCTTACTATACTATGTCGTTTTTACGAGAAAAAAAGCCATACTATACTATGTCGGTTTTTACGGAAAAAAGCCTTACTATACTATGTCGTTTTTTACGAAAAAAAGCCATACTATGCTTTGTCGTTTTTTACGAAAAAAGCCATACTATACTATGTCGGTTTTTACGGAAAAAAGCCTTACTATACTATGTCGTTTTTAAGAAGAAAAAAAGCCTTACTATACTATGTCTTTTTTTTAACGGAAAAAAAGCCCTACTATACTATGTCGTTTTTTTTTTTTTACAAAAAAGCCTTACTATACTATGTCGTTTTTTTACAATAAAAAGCCTTACTATACTATGTCGTTTTTTGAGAAAAAAAGCCTTACAATACTGTGTCGTTTTTTACGCAAAAAGCCATACTATACTATGTTGTATTTTACGAAAAAAAGCCTTACTATACTATGTCGTTTTTTACGAAAAAAGCCTTACTATACTATGTTGTTTTTTAAGAAAAAAAGCCTTACTATACTATGTCGTTTTTTTACAATAGAAAGCCTTACTATACTATGTCGTTTTTTGAGAAAAAAAGCTTTACTATACTATGTCGTTTTTTAAGAAAAAAAGCCTTACTATACAATGTCGTTTTTTTACAATAAAAAGCCTTACTATACTATGTCGTTTTTTGAGATAAAAGCCTTACTATACTATGTTGTTTTTTAAGAAAAAAAGCCTTACTATACTGTCGTTTTTTTACAATAAAAAGCCTTACTATACTATGTCGTTTTTTGAGAAAAAAAGCTTTACTATACTGTCGTTTTTTAAGAAAAAAAGCCTTACTATACAATGTCGTTTTTTTACAATAAAAAGCCTTACTATACTATGTCGTTTTTTGAGAAAAAAGCCTTACTATACTATGTCGTTTTTTAAGAAAAAAAGCCTTACTATACTATGTCGTTTTTTTACAATAGAAAGCCTTACTATACTATGTCGTTTTTTGAGAAAAAAAGCCTTACTATACTATGTCGTTTTTTTTTTACAAAAAAAAGCCTTACTATACTATGTCATTTTTTTACAATAAAAAGCCTTAATATACTATGTCGTTTTTTGAGAAAAAAAGCCTTACTATACTATGTCGTTTTTTAAGAAAAAAAGCCTTACTATACTATGTCGTTTTTTTACAAAAAGCCTTACTATACTATGTCGTTTTTTGAGAAAAAAAGCCTTACTATACTATGTCCTTTTTTACGGAAAAAAGCCATACTATACTATGTCGTTTTTTACGAAAAAAGCCATACTATACTATGTTGTATTTTACGAAAAAAAGCCTTACTTTACTATGTCGTTTTTTACGAAAAAAGCCATACTATACTATGTCGTATTTTACGAAAAAAAGCCTTACTATACTATGTCGTTTTTATGAAAAAAATCCTTACTCTACAATGTTGTTTTTAAGAAGAAAAAAAAGCCTTACTATACTATGTCGTTTTTTTACGGAAAAAAAGCCCTACTATACTGTCATTTTTTTAAAATAAAAAAAGCCTTACTATACTATGTCGTTTTTTTACAATAAAAAGCCTTACTATACTATGTCGTTTTTTGAGAAAAAAAGCCTTACTATACTATGTCGTTTTTTGAGAAAAAAAAGCCTTACTATACTATGTCGTTTTTTATGAAAAAAGCCTTACTATACTATGTCGTTTTTTGAGAAAAAAAGCCTTACTATACTATGTCGTTTTTTTATGAAAAAAGCCTTACTATACTATGTCGTTTTTTTAGAAATAAAGCCATAATATACTATGTCGTTTTTTACGAAAAAAGCCATACTATACTATGTCGTTTTTTAAGAAAAAAAAGCCTTACTATACAATGTCGTTTTTTATGAAAAAAGCCTTACTATACTATGTTTTTTACGGAAAAAAGCCATACTATACTATGTCGTTTTTTTACGAAAAAAAAAGCCTTACTATACTATGTCATTTTTTACCCAAAAAAAAGCCTTACTATACTATGTCGTTTTTTTTACAATAAAAAGCCTTACTATACTATGTCGTTTTTTGAGAAAAAAAGCCTTACTATACTATGTCGTTTTTTACCAAAAAAAAGCCTTACTATACTATGACGTTTTTTACAAAAAAAAAAGCCTCACTATACTATGTCGTTTTTTTACAATAAAAAGCCTTACTATACTATGTCGTTTTTTGAGAAAAAAAGCCTTACTATGCTATGTCGTTTTTTTAAGAAAAAAAGCCTTACTATACTATGTCGTTTTTTATGAAAAAAATCCTTACTCTACAATGTCGTTTTTAAGAAGAAAAAAAGCCTTACTTTACTATGTCGTTTTTTTACGGAAAAAAGCCTTACTATACTATGTCGTTTTTTGAGAAAAAAGCCATACTATACTATGTAGTTTTTTACGAAAAAAGCCATACTATACTATGTTGTATTTTACGAAAAAAAGCCTTACTATACTATGTCGTTTTTTACGAAAAAAAGCCCTACTATACTATGTCGTTTTTACGAAAAAAGCCTTACTATACTATGTCGTTTTTTAAGAAAAAAAGCCTTACTATACTATGTCGTTTTTTACCAAAAAAAAGCCTTACTATACTATGTCGTTTTTATGAAAAAAGCCTTACTATACTATGTCGTTTTTTTACGGAAAAAAGCCATACCATACTATGTCGTTTTTTACGAAAAAAAAGCCTTACTATACTATGTCGTTTTTTACCAAAAAAAGCCTTACTATACTATGTCGTTTTTTACAATAAAAAGCCTCACTATACTATGCCGTTTTTTACCAAAAAAAAGCCTTACTATACTATGTCGTTTTTTATGAAAAAAGCCTTACTATACTATGTCGTTTTTACGAGAAAAAAAGCCATACTATACTATGTCGGTTTTTACGGAAAAAAGCCTTACTATACTATGTCGTTTTTTACGAAAAAAAGCCATACTATGCTTTGTCGTTTTTTACAAAAAAAGCCATACTATACTATGTCGTATTTTACGAAAAAAAGCCTTACTATACTATGTCGTTTTTTATGAAAAAAATCCTTACTCTACAATGTCGTTTTTTAAGAAAAAAAGCCTTACTATACTATGTCGTTTTTTATGAAAAAAAGCCTTACTATACTATGTCGTTTTTTGAGAAAAAAAAGCCTTACTATACTATGTCTTTTTTTTTTACGGAAAAAAAGCCTTACTATACTATGTTGTTTTTTGAGAAAAAAAGCCTTACTATACTATGTCGTTTTTTTACAATAAAAAGCCTTACTATACTATGTCGTTTTTTGAGAAAAAAAGCCTTACTATACTATGTCGTTTTTAAGAAAAAAAGCCTTACTATACTATGTCGTTTTTTACGGAAAAAAGCCTTACTATACTATGTCGTTTTTTGAGAAATAAAGCCATACTATACTATGTCGTTTTTTACGAAAAAAGCCATACTATACTATGTTGTATTTTACGAAAAAAGCCTTACTATACTATGTCGTTTTTTTACGAAAAAAAGCCCTACTATACTATGTCGTTTTTACGAAAAAAGCCTTACTATACAATGTCGTTTTTTATGAAAAAAGCCTTACTATACTATGTTGTTTTTTACGGAAAAAAGCCATACTATACTATGTCGTTTTTTTATGAAAAAAAAAGCCTTACTATATTATGTCATTTTTTACCCCAAAAAAAGCCTTACTATACTATGTCGTTTTTTTACAATAAAAAGCCTTACTATACTATGTCGTTTTTTGAGAAAAAAAGCCTTACTATACTATGTCGTTTTTTAAGAAAAAAAGCCTTACTATACTATGTCGTATTTTACGAAAAAAAAGCCATACTATACTATGTCGTTTTTTACGAAAAAAAGCCCTACTATACTATGTCGTTTTTACGAAAAAAGCCTTACTATACAATGTCGTTTTTTTACAATAGAAAGCCTTACTATACTATGTCGTTTTTTGAGAAAAAAAGCCTTACTATACTATGTCGTTTTTTAAGAAAAAAAGCCTTACTATACTATGTCGTTTTTTACGAAAAAGCCATACTATACTATGTCGTATTTTACGAAAAAAAGCCTTACTATACTATGTTGTTTTTTATGAAAAAAAATCCTTACTCTACAATGTCGTTTTTAAGAAGAAAAAAAGCCTTACTATACTATGTCGTTTTTTGAGAAAAAAAGCCTTACTATACTATGTCGTTTTTTACGGAAAAAAAGCCCTACTATACTATGTCGTTTTTCTTTTTATTACAAAAAAAGCCTTACTATACTATGTTATCTTTTTACAATAAAAAGCCTTACTATACCATGTTGTTTTTTGAGAAAAAAAGCCTTATTATACTATGTTGTTTTTTGAGAAAAAAAGCCTTACTATACTATGTCGTTTTTTAAGAAAAAAAGCCTTACTATACTATGTCGTTTTTTACGAAAAAAGCCATACTATACTATGTCGTATTTTACGAAAAAAAGCCCTACTATACTATGTCGTTTTTTTAAATAAAAAAAGCCTTACTATACTATGTCGTTTTTTTACAATAAAAAGCCTTACTATACTATGTTGTTTTTTGAGAAAAAAAAGCCTTACTATACTATGTCGTTTTTTTACAATAAAAAGCCTTTCTATACTATGTCGTTTTTTGAGAAAAAAAGCCTTACTATACTATGTCGTTTTTTAAGAAAAAAAGCCTTACTATACTATGTCGTTTTTTACGGAAAAAAGCCTTACTATACTATGTCGTTTTTATGAAAAAAATCCTTACTCTACAATGTCGTTTTTAAGAAGAAAAAAAGCCTTACTATACTATGTTGTATTTTACGAAAAAAGCCTTACTATACTATGTCGTTTTTTACGAAAAAAAGCCCTACTATACTATGTCGTTTTTACGAAAAAAAGCCTTACTATACTATGTCGTTTTTTAAGAAAAAAAAGCCTTACTATACAATGTCGTTTTTTATGAAAAAAGCCTTACTATACTATGTTGTTTTTTTACGGAAAAAAGCCATACTACACTATGTCGTTTTTTTACGAAAAAAAAGCCTTACTATACTATGTCGTTTTTTACCCAAAAAAAGCCTTACAATACTATGTCGTTTTTAAGAAAAAAAGCCTTACTATACAATGTCGTTTTTTTACAATAGAAAGCCTTACTATACTATGTCGTTTTTTGAGAAAAAAAGCCTTACTATACTATGTCGTTTTTTAAGAAAAAAAGCCTTACTATACTATGTCGTTTTTTACGAAAAAGCCATACTATACTATGTCGTTTTTTATGAAAAAAATCCTTACTCTACAATGTCGTTTTTAAGAAGAAAAAAAGCCTTACTATACTATGTCGTTTTTTGAGAAAAAAAGCCTTACTATACTATGTCGTTTTTTACGGAAAAAAAGCCTTACTATACTATGTCGTTTAAGAAAAAAAGCCTTACTATACAATGTCTTTTTTTACAATAGAAAGCCTTACTATACTATGTCGTTTTTTGAGAAAAAAAGCCTTACTATACTATGTCGTTTTTTACGAAAAAGCCATACTATACTATGTCGTTTTTTAAGAAAAAAAGCCTTACTATACTATGTCGTTTTTTTAAGGAAAAAAAGCCTTACTATACTATGTCGTTTTTTTAAGAAAAAAAGCCTTACTATACTATGTCGTTTTTTATGAAAAAAATCCTTACTCTACAATGTCGTTTTTAAGAAGAAAAAAAGCCTTACTATACTATGTCGTTTTTTTACGGAAAAAAGCCCTACTATACTATGTCGTTTTTTTAAAATTAAAAAAAGTCTTACTATACTATGTCGTTTTTTTTACAATAAAAAGCCTTACTATACTATGTCGTTTTTTGAGAAAAAAAGCCTTACTATACTATGTCGTTTTTTAAGAAAAAAAGCCTTACTATACTATGTCGTTTTTTAAAGAAAAAAAGCCCTACTATGCTATATCGTTTTTTACGAAAAAAGCCTTACTATACCATGTCGTTTTTACAAAAAAAAGCCTTACTATACTATGTCGTTTTTTATGAAAAATGCCTTACTATACTATGTCGTTTTTACGAGAAAAAAAAGCCATACTATACTATGTCGTTTTTTACGGAAAAAAGCCTTACTATACTATGTCGTTTTTTACGAAAAAAAGCCATACTATACTATGTCGTTTTTTTACGAAAAAAGCCATACTATACTATGTTGTATTTTACGAAAAAAAGCCTTACTATACTATGTCGTTTTTTACGAAAAAAAGCCCTACTATACTATGTCGTTTTTACGAAAAAAAGCCTTACTATACTATGTCGTTTTTTATGAAAAAAATCCTTACTCTACAATGTCGTTTTTAAGAAGAAAAAAAGCCTTACTATACTATGTCGTTTTTTGAGAAAAAAAGCCTTACTATACTATGTCGTTTTTTACGGAAAAAAAGCCCTACTATACTATGTCGTTTTTTAAGAAAAAAAGCCTTACTATACAATGTCGTTTTTTATGAAAAAAAGCCTTACTATACTATGTCGTTTTTTAAGAAAAAAAGCCTTACTATACTATGTCGTTTTTTAAGAAAAAAAGCCTTACTATACTATGTCGTTTTTTTAAGAAAAAAAGCCTTACTATACTATGTCGTTTTTTATGAAAAAAATCCTTACTCTACAATGTCGTTTTTAAGAAGAAAAAAAGCCTTACTATACTATGTCGTTTTTTTACGGAAAAAAGCCCCACTATACTATGTCGTTTTTTTAAAATAAAAAAAGCCTTACTATACTATGTCGTTTTTTTTACAATAAAAAGCCTTACTATACTATGTCGTTTTTTGAGAAAAAAAGCCTTACTATACTATGTCGTTTTTTAAGAAAAAAAGCCTTACTATACTATGTCGTTTTTTAAAGAAAAAAAGCCCTACTATGCTATATCGTTTTTTACGAAAAAAGCCTTACTATACCATGTCGTTTTTACAAAAAAGCCTTACTATACTATGTGGTTTTTTACAATAAAAAGCCTTACTATACTATGTCGTTTTTTTATGAAAAAAAGCATTTTTTTCATGTGTTTTGACTTTTAAATTGTGATTATGGCTCTCAAGGAATAATATTTGAAAATAGGAATTGTTTATGGCTCTCTCTTTCAAAAAGGTTCCCGACCCCTGCCATAGATTATCACACTCCTCTCGCGTTCCGACACAGCCTCTTTACTGGATCTCGCGAAAGCAATTGGATTTGCAGGGGCTTGAGGTTTAGGCACGTAACTTTGCCTACCGATGACGTCACTGCCATCTGCGGTGTCTAAGCAGGCTGACATGTAGTCATCGTCATGATCGGGCGCCTCGTCAGCGCTAAACTTCGCGGCTGAAGATTGCTCCGGAGCCTGTTTGGTCTTTTTTTTGCCTTCCTCTTCTTTATTGGCAATTTGCTGTCTGTTCAGTATACGTGCAGGGGGCAACAGGTAGACTCTGCGGCGTGGCTATGCATACAGAGCTCGCCTTTGATATCTCATCCAGCTTGATTTGCATCTCGGAGAAAGCTTGCTGCGGTTGGTCATACTTTTTCTGGAGATCTACAAAGCGATCATCACAGAAACTGCACTTACATGAGCAGGTAGGTGCGTGCGGCAGATGAACTTGGAGGTCTGTTATTTTTAGATCTTGTAGTCGCGGGTAGCCTTACTATACTATGACGTTTTTTAAAGAAATAAAGCCTTACCATACTATGCCGTTTTTTTTACGAAAAAAGCCTTACTATACTATGTCGTTTTTTATGAAAAAAAGCCTTACTATACTATGTCGTTTTTTAAGAAAAAAAGCCTTACTATACTATGTTGTTTTTTATGAAAAAAAGCCTTACTATACAATGTCGTTTTTTAAGAAAAAAAAAGCCTTACTATACTATGTCGTTTTTTAAGAAAAAAAGCCTTACTATACAATGTCGTTTTTTATGAAAAAAAGCCTTACTATACAATGTTGTTTTTTAAGAAAAAAAAAGCCTTACTATACTATGTCGTTTTTTATGAAAAAAAGCCTTACTATACAATGTCGTTTTTTAAGAAAAAAAAGCCTTACTATACTATGTCGTTTTTTATGAAAAAAAGCCTTACTATACTATGTCGTTTTTTAAGAAAAAAAGCCTTACTATACTATGTTGTTTTTTATGAAAAAAAAGCCTTACTATACAATGTCGTTTTTTAAGAAAAAAAAGCCTTACTATACTATGTCGTTTTTTTATGAAAAAAAGCCTTACTATACTTTGTCATTTTTTAAGAAAAAAAGCCTTACTATACTATGTCGTTTTTTAAGAAATAAAGCCTTACCATACTATGCCGTTTTTTACGAAAAAAGCCTTACTATACTTTGTCGTTTTTTAAGAAAAAAGCCTTACTATACTATGTTGTTTTTTATGAAAAAAAAGCCTTACTATACAATGTCGTTTTTTAAGAAAAAAAAGCCTTACTATACTATGTCGTTTTTTTATGAAAAAAAGCCTTACTATACTTTGTCATTTTTTAAGAAAAAAAGCCTTACTATACTATGTCGTTTTTTAAGAAATAAAGCCTTACCATACTATGCCGTTTTTTACGAAAAAAGCCTTACTATACTTTGTCGTTTTTTAAGAAAAAAAGCCTTACTATACTATGTTGTTTTTTATGAAAAAAAGCCTTACTATACAATGTCGTTTTTTAAGAAAAAAAGCCTCACTATACTATGTTGTTTTTTATGAAAAAAAGCCTTACTATACAATGTCGTTTTTTAAGAAAAAAAAAGCCTTACTATACTATGTCGTTTTTTATGAAAAAAAGCCTTACTATACTATGTCGTTTTTTATGAAAAAAAGCCTCACTATACTATGTTGTTTTTTATGAAAAAAAGCCTTACTATACAATGTCGTTTTTTATGAAAAAAAGCCATACTATACTATGACGTATTTTACGAAAAAAAAGCCTTACTATACTATGTCGTTTTTTGAGAAAAAAAGCCTTACTATGCTATGTCGTTTTTTTAAGAAAAAAAGCCTTACTATACTATGTCGTTTTTTATGAAAAAAATCCTTACTCTACAATGTCGTTTTTAAGAAGAAAAAAAGCCTTACTTTACTATGTCGTTTTTTTACGGAAAAAAGCCTTACTATACTATGTCGTTTTTTGAGAAAAAAAGCCTTACTATACTATGTCGTTTTTTACCAAAAAAAAGCCTTACTATACTATGACGTTTTTTACAAAAAAAAAAGCCTCACTATACTATGTCGTTTTTTTACAATAAAAAGCCTTACTATACTATGTCGTTTTTTGAGAAAAAAAGCCTTACTATGCTATGTCGTTTTTTTAAGAAAAAAAGCCTTACTATACTATGTCGTTTTTTATGAAAAAAATCCTTACTCTACAATGTCGTTTTTAAGAAGAAAAAAAGCCTTACTTTACTATGTCGTTTTTTTACGGAAAAAAGCCTTACTATACTATGTCGTTTTTTGAGAAAAAAGCCATACTATACTATGTAGTTTTTTACGAAAAAAGCCATACTATACTATGTTGTATTTTACGAAAAAAAGCCTTACTATACTATGTCGTTTTTTACGAAAAAAAGCCCTACTATACTATGTCGTTTTTACGAAAAAAGCCTTACTATACTATGTCGTTTTTTAAGAAAAAAAGCCTTACTATACTATGTCGTTTTTTACCAAAAAAAAGCCTTACTATACTATGTCGTTTTTATGAAAAAAGCCTTACTATACTATGTCGTTTTTTTACGGAAAAAAGCCATACCATACTATGTCGTTTTTTACGAAAAAAAAGCCTTACTATACTATGTCGTTTTTTACCAAAAAAAGCCTTACTATACTATGTCGTTTTTTACAATAAAAAGCCTCACTATACTATGCCGTTTTTTACCAAAAAAAAGCCTTACTATACTATGTCGTTTTTTATGAAAAAAGCCTTACTATACTATGTCGTTTTTACGAGAAAAAAAGCCATACTATACTATGTCGGTTTTTACGGAAAAAAGCCTTACTATACTATGTCGTTTTTTACGAAAAAAAGCCATACTATGCTTTGTCGTTTTTTACAAAAAAAGCCATACTATACTATGTCGTATTTTACGAAAAAAAGCCTTACTATACTATGTCGTTTTTTATGAAAAAAATCCTTACTCTACAATGTCGTTTTTTAAGAAAAAAAGCCTTACTATACTATGTCGTTTTTTATGAAAAAAAGCCTTACTATACTATGTCGTTTTTTGAGAAAAAAAAGCCTTACTATACTATGTCTTTTTTTTTTACGGAAAAAAAGCCTTACTATACTATGTTGTTTTTTGAGAAAAAAAGCCTTACTATACTATGTCGTTTTTTTACAATAAAAAGCCTTACTATACTATGTCGTTTTTTGAGAAAAAAAGCCTTACTATACTATGTCGTTTTTAAGAAAAAAAGCCTTACTATACTATGTCGTTTTTTACGGAAAAAAGCCTTACTATACTATGTCGTTTTTTGAGAAATAAAGCCATACTATACTATGTCGTTTTTTACGAAAAAAGCCATACTATACTATGTTGTATTTTACGAAAAAAGCCTTACTATACTATGTCGTTTTTTTACGAAAAAAAGCCCTACTATACTATGTCGTTTTTACGAAAAAAGCCTTACTATACAATGTCGTTTTTTATGAAAAAAGCCTTACTATACTATGTTGTTTTTTACGGAAAAAAGCCATACTATACTATGTCGTTTTTTTATGAAAAAAAAAGCCTTACTATATTATGTCATTTTTTACCCCAAAAAAAGCCTTACTATACTATGTCGTTTTTTTACAATAAAAAGCCTTACTATACTATGTCGTTTTTTGAGAAAAAAAGCCTTACTATACTATGTCGTTTTTTAAGAAAAAAAGCCTTACTATACTATGTCGTATTTTACGAAAAAAAAGCCATACTATACTATGTCGTTTTTTACGAAAAAAAGCCCTACTATACTATGTCGTTTTTACGAAAAAAGCCTTACTATACAATGTCGTTTTTTTACAATAGAAAGCCTTACTATACTATGTCGTTTTTTGAGAAAAAAAGCCTTACTATACTATGTCGTTTTTTAAGAAAAAAAGCCTTACTATACTATGTCGTTTTTTACGAAAAAGCCATACTATACTATGTCGTATTTTACGAAAAAAAGCCTTACTATACTATGTTGTTTTTTATGAAAAAAAATCCTTACTCTACAATGTCGTTTTTAAGAAGAAAAAAAGCCTTACTATACTATGTCGTTTTTTGAGAAAAAAAGCCTTACTATACTATGTCGTTTTTTACGGAAAAAAAGCCCTACTATACTATGTCGTTTTTCTTTTTATTACAAAAAAAGCCTTACTATACTATGTTATCTTTTTACAATAAAAAGCCTTACTATACCATGTTGTTTTTTGAGAAAAAAAGCCTTATTATACTATGTTGTTTTTTGAGAAAAAAAGCCTTACTATACTATGTCGTTTTTTAAGAAAAAAAGCCTTACTATACTATGTCGTTTTTTACGAAAAAAGCCATACTATACTATGTCGTATTTTACGAAAAAAAGCCCTACTATACTATGTCGTTTTTTTAAATAAAAAAAGCCTTACTATACTATGTCGTTTTTTTACAATAAAAAGCCTTACTATACTATGTTGTTTTTTGAGAAAAAAAAGCCTTACTATACTATGTCGTTTTTTTACAATAAAAAGCCTTTCTATACTATGTCGTTTTTTGAGAAAAAAAGCCTTACTATACTATGTCGTTTTTTAAGAAAAAAAGCCTTACTATACTATGTCGTTTTTTACGGAAAAAAGCCTTACTATACTATGTCGTTTTTATGAAAAAAATCCTTACTCTACAATGTCGTTTTTAAGAAGAAAAAAAGCCTTACTATACTATGTTGTATTTTACGAAAAAAGCCTTACTATACTATGTCGTTTTTTACGAAAAAAAGCCCTACTATACTATGTCGTTTTTACGAAAAAAAGCCTTACTATACTATGTCGTTTTTTAAGAAAAAAAAGCCTTACTATACAATGTCGTTTTTTATGAAAAAAGCCTTACTATACTATGTTGTTTTTTTACGGAAAAAAGCCATACTACACTATGTCGTTTTTTTACGAAAAAAAAGCCTTACTATACTATGTCGTTTTTTACCCAAAAAAAGCCTTACAATACTATGTCGTTTTTAAGAAAAAAAGCCTTACTATACAATGTCGTTTTTTTACAATAGAAAGCCTTACTATACTATGTCGTTTTTTGAGAAAAAAAGCCTTACTATACTATGTCGTTTTTTAAGAAAAAAAGCCTTACTATACTATGTCGTTTTTTACGAAAAAGCCATACTATACTATGTCGTTTTTTATGAAAAAAATCCTTACTCTACAATGTCGTTTTTAAGAAGAAAAAAAGCCTTACTATACTATGTCGTTTTTTGAGAAAAAAAGCCTTACTATACTATGTCGTTTTTTACGGAAAAAAAGCCTTACTATACTATGTCGTTTAAGAAAAAAAGCCTTACTATACAATGTCTTTTTTTACAATAGAAAGCCTTACTATACTATGTCGTTTTTTGAGAAAAAAAGCCTTACTATACTATGTCGTTTTTTACGAAAAAGCCATACTATACTATGTCGTTTTTTAAGAAAAAAAGCCTTACTATACTATGTCGTTTTTTTAAGGAAAAAAAGCCTTACTATACTATGTCGTTTTTTTAAGAAAAAAAGCCTTACTATACTATGTCGTTTTTTATGAAAAAAATCCTTACTCTACAATGTCGTTTTTAAGAAGAAAAAAAGCCTTACTATACTATGTCGTTTTTTTACGGAAAAAAGCCCTACTATACTATGTCGTTTTTTTAAAATTAAAAAAAGTCTTACTATACTATGTCGTTTTTTTTACAATAAAAAGCCTTACTATACTATGTCGTTTTTTGAGAAAAAAAGCCTTACTATACTATGTCGTTTTTTAAGAAAAAAAGCCTTACTATACTATGTCGTTTTTTAAAGAAAAAAAGCCCTACTATGCTATATCGTTTTTTACGAAAAAAGCCTTACTATACCATGTCGTTTTTACAAAAAAAAGCCTTACTATACTATGTCGTTTTTTATGAAAAATGCCTTACTATACTATGTCGTTTTTACGAGAAAAAAAAGCCATACTATACTATGTCGTTTTTTACGGAAAAAAGCCTTACTATACTATGTCGTTTTTTACGAAAAAAAGCCATACTATACTATGTCGTTTTTTTACGAAAAAAGCCATACTATACTATGTTGTATTTTACGAAAAAAAGCCTTACTATACTATGTCGTTTTTTACGAAAAAAAGCCCTACTATACTATGTCGTTTTTACGAAAAAAAGCCTTACTATACTATGTCGTTTTTTATGAAAAAAATCCTTACTCTACAATGTCGTTTTTAAGAAGAAAAAAAGCCTTACTATACTATGTCGTTTTTTGAGAAAAAAAGCCTTACTATACTATGTCGTTTTTTACGGAAAAAAAGCCCTACTATACTATGTCGTTTTTTAAGAAAAAAAGCCTTACTATACAATGTCGTTTTTTATGAAAAAAAGCCTTACTATACTATGTCGTTTTTTAAGAAAAAAAGCCTTACTATACTATGTCGTTTTTTAAGAAAAAAAGCCTTACTATACTATGTCGTTTTTTTAAGAAAAAAAGCCTTACTATACTATGTCGTTTTTTATGAAAAAAATCCTTACTCTACAATGTCGTTTTTAAGAAGAAAAAAAGCCTTACTATACTATGTCGTTTTTTTACGGAAAAAAGCCCCACTATACTATGTCGTTTTTTTAAAATAAAAAAAGCCTTACTATACTATGTCGTTTTTTTTACAATAAAAAGCCTTACTATACTATGTCGTTTTTTGAGAAAAAAAGCCTTACTATACTATGTCGTTTTTTAAGAAAAAAAGCCTTACTATACTATGTCGTTTTTTAAAGAAAAAAAGCCCTACTATGCTATATCGTTTTTTACGAAAAAAGCCTTACTATACCATGTCGTTTTTACAAAAAAGCCTTACTATACTATGTGGTTTTTTACAATAAAAAGCCTTACTATACTATGTCGTTTTTTTATGAAAAAAAGCATTTTTTTCATGTGTTTTGACTTTTAAATTGTGATTATGGCTCTCAAGGAATAATATTTGAAAATAGGAATTGTTTATGGCTCTCTCTTTCAAAAAGGTTCCCGACCCCTGCCATAGATTATCACACTCCTCTCGCGTTCCGACACAGCCTCTTTACTGGATCTCGCGAAAGCAATTGGATTTGCAGGGGCTTGAGGTTTAGGCACGTAACTTTGCCTACCGATGACGTCACTGCCATCTGCGGTGTCTAAGCAGGCTGACATGTAGTCATCGTCATGATCGGGCGCCTCGTCAGCGCTAAACTTCGCGGCTGAAGATTGCTCCGGAGCCTGTTTGGTCTTTTTTTTGCCTTCCTCTTCTTTATTGGCAATTTGCTGTCTGTTCAGTATACGTGCAGGGGGCAACAGGTAGACTCTGCGGCGTGGCTATGCATACAGAGCTCGCCTTTGATATCTCATCCAGCTTGATTTGCATCTCGGAGAAAGCTTGCTGCGGTTGGTCATACTTTTTCTGGAGATCTACAAAGCGATCATCACAGAAACTGCACTTACATGAGCAGGTAGGTGCGTGCGGCAGATGAACTTGGAGGTCTGTTATTTTTAGATCTTGTAGTCGCGGGTAGCCTTACTATACTATGACGTTTTTTAAAGAAATAAAGCCTTACCATACTATGCCGTTTTTTTTACGAAAAAAGCCTTACTATACTATGTCGTTTTTTATGAAAAAAAGCCTTACTATACTATGTCGTTTTTTAAGAAAAAAAGCCTTACTATACTATGTTGTTTTTTATGAAAAAAAGCCTTACTATACAATGTCGTTTTTTAAGAAAAAAAAAGCCTTACTATACTATGTCGTTTTTTAAGAAAAAAAGCCTTACTATACAATGTCGTTTTTTATGAAAAAAAGCCTTACTATACAATGTTGTTTTTTAAGAAAAAAAAAGCCTTACTATACTATGTCGTTTTTTATGAAAAAAAGCCTTACTATACAATGTCGTTTTTTAAGAAAAAAAAGCCTTACTATACTATGTCGTTTTTTATGAAAAAAAGCCTTACTATACTATGTCGTTTTTTAAGAAAAAAAGCCTTACTATACTATGTTGTTTTTTATGAAAAAAAAGCCTTACTATACAATGTCGTTTTTTAAGAAAAAAAAGCCTTACTATACTATGTCGTTTTTTTATGAAAAAAAGCCTTACTATACTTTGTCATTTTTTAAGAAAAAAAGCCTTACTATACTATGTCGTTTTTTAAGAAATAAAGCCTTACCATACTATGCCGTTTTTTACGAAAAAAGCCTTACTATACTTTGTCGTTTTTTAAGAAAAAAGCCTTACTATACTATGTTGTTTTTTATGAAAAAAAAGCCTTACTATACAATGTCGTTTTTTAAGAAAAAAAAGCCTTACTATACTATGTCGTTTTTTTATGAAAAAAAGCCTTACTATACTTTGTCATTTTTTAAGAAAAAAAGCCTTACTATACTATGTCGTTTTTTAAGAAATAAAGCCTTACCATACTATGCCGTTTTTTACGAAAAAAGCCTTACTATACTTTGTCGTTTTTTAAGAAAAAAAGCCTTACTATACTATGTTGTTTTTTATGAAAAAAAGCCTTACTATACAATGTCGTTTTTTAAGAAAAAAAGCCTCACTATACTATGTTGTTTTTTATGAAAAAAAGCCTTACTATACAATGTCGTTTTTTAAGAAAAAAAAAGCCTTACTATACTATGTCGTTTTTTATGAAAAAAAGCCTTACTATACTATGTCGTTTTTTATGAAAAAAAGCCTCACTATACTATGTTGTTTTTTATGAAAAAAAGCCTTACTATACAATGTCGTTTTTTATGAAAAAAAGCCATACTATACTATGACGTATTTTACGAAAAAAAAGCCTTACTATACTATGTCGTTTTTTATGAAAAAAAGCCTTACTATACTATGTCGTTTTTTATGAAAAAAAGCCTTACTATACTATGTCGTTTTTTTATGAAAAAAGCCTTACTATACTATGTCGTTTTTTATGAAAAAAAGCCATACTATACTATGACGTATTTTACGAAAAAAAAGCCTTACTATACTATGTCGTTTTTTATGAAAAAAGCCTTACTATACTATGTCGTTTTTTACGGAAAAAAGCCATAAGGTACTATGTCGTTTTTTACGGAAAAAAGTCTTACTATACTATGTCGTTTTTTACGGGAAAAAAAGCCATACAATACTATGTCGTTTATTACGAAAAAAAGCCATACTATACTATGGCGTGTTTTACGAAAAAAAAGCCTTACTATACTATGTCGTTTTTTAAAGAAAAAAAGCCTTACCATACTATGCCGTTTTTTAAAGAAAAAAAGCCTTACTAACAAAAAATACTCTTACTATATATTTTTATCTTAACCATAACCACAAAAAAATCTATCATATCTTACCTAGCCCTATATTAATCTTTCAAAAATTCACCTCTTTTAATTGAGTAAACCACTCACCTTCCATCTCCCAGAAAGTCCCAAATCTGTCCCAAGATGGCCGCCAGCTATCAACATCCCCTTTGGTGGCTCTCATCCGACATGCCTTTCGATGGATTCATCTTGCCAAATACCTGAAATCCCAGCAAAAAAAACCAACTTAATGGCGTGGCGACACGACCGAAATACTCAACGACAAAAAACGGCTTCGATCGTCAACGAAACTAGCATACGGGGGGAAAAAACAACAAAGATTTAGCATGCATAAGCGAACGCACTCTATGACATATCGTTTAGGCTCGTGAAATATGCGAGTCGAGTTCCTCTGCATTCCTCGCCATTGTTGAGTAAAAGTCGCGAGCGGTTGGCCCAGGCCGCCTTTCTGCCGGCGGAGCTGAAAGAGCGCCACGCGAGGTACACGCCGTACTTTCTCTCTCGGCAAAAAAATTGGTTTCCAAAACTGGGATTTTTGTTTTTCAGTAACATGGCGTCCGCCTGGGAAACGATCTTGTCGGTCCACCAGCACCTTGTGGACAATGGAGGTATTTCAACTGTTTAAATTTTGTAATTTTTTTTTTTTAATCGACTCCATTCTTAACTTAATTTGTTCTAACCGCAGCGAACCGAAATACGAGAAGAACGCGTGTCGAAAACGGTCGAATCGGATGCTACGCGGGTTGTCGTTTGACTTTTTTGTTTGTGAGGAACTGGTTGGATGAGTTCAAACATGATGTTGCGTTTGCAGACAAGAGGACCGACCTGTGGCCGTTGGTCTCCTCGCCGATCCCCGTGTTGGTGGTCGTCGGGGTGTACTTCGTGGCGGTGTGGGCGGGGCCTCGGCTGATGAGGCGGAGGGACCCCGTGGACCTGCGCAAGGTTCTCCTCCTTTACAACTTGGCCATGGTGGGATTGTCCGTCTACATGTTCCGTGAGGTAATTAATAAGTCTGTGTGAAAAAGGAAATGAAAAAAAATCATTTTTCATTGGACGTTATTGTCGATTTGATGGAAAATTTGGGTGGTTAGCAGGTCGGGGTCAAGGGTTCGATGCCAGGTGGAGTTTGCATGTTGGGTGGGTTTTCTCCAAGGACTCCGATTTCCTCGACACATCCCAAAAACATCCATGCTAGGCTAATTTAGCATTCTAAATAGCCTAACACGAGCTGTGATTGGTTGCCTTTTGTCTCGTTGGTCCTGCGATTGGCTGGCCATCCATTCAGGGTGTCCAAAGACAGTTGGGAGAGGCTCCAGCACCCTCTGCGACTCCTGTCAAGATAAGCAGAAAAAAAAAATCAAGGAATATGAACAATCATCTTAACCAAATACACTGCCAAATACGAACAATTTTCCATAGTTTACTATAGCAGTCTTTGCCAAACTACAAACATAACATTAACAAATTTAAATGAACTTTGATTACAATGCAGACACACCAAAAATAAGTTTCATCTCACCTTACACTAAACTGAATTCTAATTTTGTTTGACATTTTGATACCTTTCTTCTCCCGGGTTGGCTCTATTGGCCCCGCCTCCAGCCTGACTTTCAGATGCAACCTATCGAGGGTTGTTTGCTTTTGTTTTCCCTTCAAAATATTCCCAAAATGATGCACACAAATGTCCTCACAATAGGATAACGCACGACCACTTGCCAACGAGAAGTAGTATATACTCCTCTCGTATTAGCGATCGCGCCGCCATTCGCACTGACTAACGGGAAAAAAACCACAGAAAAAATGCAAGGCTCCGCCCAGTGCTCGTAGAGACATTACACGAGGGTCTTCTCGTCTATCAAAATTTGTCTCATATCTCAAGATAAATATTTCCCCAAATTTTACTCGTATCCCAAATCGCTTGTATGTCGGGTACTCGTATGTCAAGGTACCAGTGCATATATAAATATATATATTTTTTTAATTCAGTGCTAAGTTCTAGTAGCAAGCGGTGGACAGGGGCGTGGCTTCCGCTTGCGGGTTTCAGCGTGGATTTTCCCATTTTTATGAACTTACAAAAATAAAAATTAACCCCCCCAAAAATGTCCCCCAGAAAAAAACGCGATGTCGTGAAGCCGCAATATTCGAGGGATTACTGTATTTTTTTCCAGCGGCCCCTCCTAATTTCTCAACCCCATTTTTTTTTAGTTCTTGATCACTTCCTGGCTCTCCAATTACAGCCTCCGCTGTCAACCCGTGGACTACAGCGATAAACCTCTACCCATGAGGGTAAGCGACCTTTCCCAAATCTGATTGGTTGGAAAATAACTTGGATGATTTACCATTAAAATGTTCCCGTTGTACAGATGGCACGGGTGTGCTGGTGGTTCTTCTTCTCTAAAGTCATTGAGCTGAGTGACACGGTATGGGTCGATTTGATTGGTTAACAATCAGTGACAAGGAATTCTGGGTAACGCGATTAAAGCCAAGTTTTTTTGGGAGCAGCTCATCTTCATTCTCAGGAAGAAGAACAACCAGTTGACGTTCCTCCACGTGTTCCACCACGCCACCATGGTCTTCAACTGGTGGTTTGCCATCAAGTACACGGCCGGGGGACAGTGTAGGTTACCGTTCAAGTACCGCGACCAATCATTTTTAGCTAGCTTGAAGGCGTATTCACACCAACAAAGTCGATCATCTCGTAGCCAAATCATTCGTTTGTCCGTTTAATCAGGTTTTTCTTTTCTGATTGCAATTTTGGCAAGAGTCCCGGGATTGGTCGACAAGCCCGCACAAGCGCAAACATCATTTAGCCGTTGGAAAAAAATAACTAGTCGAGTGACATGCTAAATGCTAAAGTAAACAAATTAAGTTTTTGTCATTCATCAGTGTTAAACTTCTTTGGCGTCTGCCAAAAAAAAATCAGTCTGACATGCCGTCACCTGATTGGTTCCCGACAAATGTTAGCCATACATGCTAACTTATGTTTTTTCCCCTATTTTATATATATTTTTTGATCATTTCAAATTGTACGCCATATAAAAATTTAAAAAAAAAAATCCCGAATACGGGATGAATATTAATAATTTATTGTCATCATACACAGCTGCGTATAATGACATTAAGTGCGTTTCCCAGTAAAAAAAAACCATAAATAAGTAATATAAAAATATAAAAAGTCACATCCTGGCAAGTAAATTCCAAAATATTTCACAATTTAAGATATTGAACATTGATTGTGCAATATTTTGGAATTTACCTTGCCAGAATGTAACTTTTTATATTTTTATATTACTTATTTATGTTTTTTTCATTTGCTGGGAAAACGCACTTTGTGGAGTAGCACCACCAATTTTGTTATAGCAGCTGTTTATGATGACAATAAAGGCTTTTGATTTGATTGATGGATATCCATCCCGTATTTGGGAATTATTATGTTTTTTAATACGGCGTACAAAATTTGAAATGATCCAAAAATATATAAAATAGGGGAAAAAACGTATAAATTGGCAGGTATGGTTTACATTTGTCGGGAATAAAGTTATATAATCTAATCTAAAAACATTTTTTTTTACTTTAAGTACATTTTTTGTAACCCCGATCTGGTTTGACCCATTTGGGTTCTAATCCGGATCGTCTTGGTCACTGGTAGCAGACGAAAACGTCATCGTCAACTGCTAATATTGTCATGCTAAATTTTTAGCATGATATGCGCACATGCTTCATTCAATTTAGCTCTTTTCACTATATAAATATAGCGCATCAGCAAGCAATGTACCCACTGTCAGCGTCATACAGCACCATCTACAGAACCTTGAATTTAGCACATACTGATTGGACACCTCATCCACTTAATGGAATTTTTTTTAGACTTTTAAGTGCGCCCTATGTGAGTAAATATCTGCTTTTTTAATTACTTAATAAGGGAATTACAATCATTAATAAGGGGAGTAATTAACCAAGGTTTGACAGCTACTTGTTAACCGCAGATGCTAATTAAAATGCATTTCCCACAATGCCTGTTAAGTCCAAATCAAACAGGTCAGGTGTGAATACGCCCTAAGGTTCAAGTCCAAGAGCGAACGGATCTTCAATTTCTGCTATGCATTGAATTGTCATGTGACTTTTTACAGCGTTTTTTGTGGGCATGCTGAACTCTCTGGTCCATTCTGTCATGTACACGTACTACGGCCTGGCTGCGATTGGTCCTCACATGCACAAGTACCTGTGGTGGAAGTCCTACCTCACCTGCCTGCAGCTGGTAAGCCAATTTCTTCTCATGCTTGATTGACTTCTCCCTGGGAAAACAAATGGGAAGGAAACAAAATGGCGGAAGGAGATGAGATCAATTGGAATTATTAGAAGAAAAAAAATCGTTACCATAATTTTTGGACTACAAATTGCACTTTAGGGGTATTTTATTTGCTAAAATCCAAAACAAAGCCCAGACATATCATCTTTAAACGTATTTGAAATAAAAATAAGAAGAAGAATAAAGGCATCAACAGGATAAATGTTTTTTTTTTTTACATTTAAAAAAAATGTAATTCAATTTTTTTTATGTTCCGCGCAAAAACACATGAAATGATATTAATGATATATTAATATTGATGTTCTTATGAGCAACCTATCGCATCCGCTGTCTGCTCGTATATCAAAATTTGTCTCGTATCTCAAGATAAATATTTGCCCGAAACTTTACTCGTATCTCAAATTACTCCTAAGCCAGGGGCACTCTTATGTCGAGGTACCACTGTATTTCCCATTTTGGTGTCTGGGACACATCGAACGAGGTTGGCCAAAGTCAAACGGCAGACATCTTGTTTTTTTCCCTCCGACGAGAACCATTCGCACTGACTCACGGTAAAAAAACAGAAAAAAATGCAACGCTGTATGCTCGTATATCAAAATTTGTCTCGTATCTCAAGATAAATATCTGCTCAAAATGTTACTCGTATCTCAAATTGCTCGTATGTCGGGGGACTCGTATGTCGAGGTACCACTGTAGTAACACGTGTGCGGTCGATTGGTCGCCGGTCTTTTGGTCGCCGGTCTTTTGGTCGCCGGTCTTTTGGTCGCCGGTCTTTTGGTCGCCGGTCTCTTGGTCGCCCCGACCGCGACAACGGGCGACCAAAAGACCGGCGACCAAAAGACCGACGACCAAAAGACCGATGACCAAAAGACCGACGACCAAAAGACGGCGACCAAAAGACCGGCGACCAAAAGACCGGCGACCAAAAGACCGGCGACCAAAAGACCGACGACCAAAAGACCGACGACAAAACAAGGTAAAACAACACGGTCTACGCGTCAATAAAAGCCATGAGCAGTTTCACTGAGCCGACATTTTTAGTGTAGAAGAGTTTGTATGTACATGCGTTGTCCCTTTAAGAAGCGACGTCAGTCAGTCACGGTCTTAACAAGTTCTCCAACAAAAAAACAATAAAAGTCCGGGAAATTTGGAGCTTTTCTTTAGCCTCATAATTACTAGGGCATTAAGTATGACTACATAGTCATTCGCAGTTTGTATTTAGGGAATTTGAGCAACGATTTAAATGGTCATTATCAAAAACATCCTGGGCGACCAATCGACCGTGTACCGTAGTAACATATGTATTCATTTTAAAGAGAAAGTGACCAGTGATGGTAGAAAAATGTCATTTTTAAAAAGAAAAAATGTTTACCTCCAATTTAGCTCCAGTTTGTGCTGGTTCTAATCCACACCAGCTACAACCTCCTGGTCCAATGCGATTTCCCCGTCGCCACCAACGTGGCCGTGTTCCTCTACACCATCTTCCTCATCGTCCTCTTCGCCAACTTCTACCGACGCAGCTACCTGGACAAAAGAAAGCAGAATTAAGACGGAATCTTTCCAAAAGCGCCTCGGCTGCTATGTACGTACCTACCGCTAGAGGGCAGAGTTTGACCATGTCCTCAATGGGGGAAAAAAAACAACCAAAAATACCCACTAATAGCGTCGATGAATGGTTTCACTCGGATATTTATTATTTCTTGAAGGGAGAAAATGGCAATCATTCAAAAGGTGTTGTAAACAAACTGTACATTTATACACAATAGTAGAAGAAAGCGTTTTTTGGAGACGAAAAGCCACAAAATGAGACAAGAGGAATGCAAACTGTCTTCTTAAAACAACACGGCAACACGATACGGTTGTTTCCACGCTTTGGTCCAATAGCAGATGTTGATTACAGACCGATTTGAATTATTTAAAAAAAAGGAAATGTTCACATTATAGCCATTTGGTAAAAAGATGTGAATAAAAAGTGGAATTCTGGAGGTTTTAAGAAGGCTTATGTCGTTATTTCCATGAAAAAAACCCGCCACAAGATGGAAGTAAAGGACTTTTTTTGTGTGAATGAAGCTCCTCAATTCACTTGTAACAGTAGTTTGACATCAATGCATTATGTTGCTTAAATATCGGTATTTTAAAGCTAAATTAAGTGCGTTGGTAAGTAGCAAAGTAGTCATCGATGTCGACGAACTATGTACAAGTGATTAAAATCAATCTTTGGTGTGTTAAGATGGCTTTTAAATAAAGTTTTATGAATCCATTTTTAAAAATAGGCATTTTCAAGGTGTGTCCATTTCTTTGTTTTGTTGTATTTTGTTGTTTTTAACCTCCATAAATGACATAAATGTCTTTTTTTCTTTTTTCTTAAGAGCTGCGTTTATATTTTAAATAGTTTTGATAGCATATTTTGGATTATTATATATTCTTTGGGACGGAATCAGGTTGAAAACGCATTACATAGACTTCCATTGCCGTGATATATCTTCGCATCCGCCATATTGGATGTGGCAGAAATGCCTTTAAATTGATCAAAGTGGACGGGTGAACCGACACGTCTCATTGGCTGATGGCGATCGGATTGGACGGTGGAATTTTTCAAATTGTTTGAAAATGAAAGTGATGATTCCAAAAAAATAAAAATAAAAAAATGGAGAAAAGATGATGAAAAAAATGGTCGATCGAGTGCCGTCACCCACAAGATGGTTTGATGTCGAAGCAAAAAGGTCGTTTACGACTCGGTGTAGACGGACGACACGTGGCCAAGGCCCCGCTCGAAGCCACTGGATTGAAAGAAGGCGCCATCTTCTGGCCCGGAGGAGTACTGACAGCCTTGGAGCTCCGGACTTAAGTTGAAACCTGAAAGAAAAAAGGTGAAAAATTCATTGTTGACATCGTATAACAAAGGGCTTATTTTATTTGTATAATTAAGGGGAAAACTGTATTTTATTTAGCCGTTTTTTTAAAGCAATTGGAGAGAAAAAATTAGAAATTTTAGTGAAAAAGATGAAGTCAAAGCACATGATTTACAAGAAGAATTATATCTAAATTAGATTTTCAAGAATTAATTTTAGGTCAGGTTTAGGTTAGTTTAGGTGAAATCAAAGCAGATAATAACTATAAAAAAAGATAAAGTTAAAGCATATGATAATAAAAAATTACATAGATTTTTAGGGAAAAAAGATGAAGTTAAAGCACATCATAATAAAAAAAATATTTTAAAATGTCATTTTAGGGAAATATAGATGAAGTCAAAGCACAGGATAATTTTAACAAATCTTATAAAATTTGATTTTTGGGAAAAATGATAAAGTTAAAGCACATGATAATAAAAAAAATCTACATAGATTTTTAGGGAAAAAATAAAAGTTAAAGCACATCATAATAAATAAAAATCTAAATAGATTTTTAGGGGAAAAAGATAGTTAAAGCACATAAAAAAATCTAAATAGATGTTTAGGGAAAAAAAAAGATAAAGTTAAAGCACATAATAATAAAAAAATAAATCTATAAATGTGATTTTAGGGAATTATAGATGAAGTCAAGACACATGATAATTAAAAAAATCTATTTAAATATGATTTTTGTGAAAAATATAAAGTCAAAGCACAGGATTTTTTTAAAAATCTTTTTAAAATGTGATTTTTGGGAGAAAATGATAAAGTTAAAGCACAGGATAATAAAAAAAACTATTTAAATTTGATTTTTGCAAAAAAGATAAAGTCAAAGCACATCATAGACTATAGCCAGCCCTCCAATTGGACACCCGCCCATTCCATCCCGACACTACGAGGCGGTGGTACCTGCGGGAGCCATGTGGAAGCCGTTGTGCTGCTGTTGCGGGGCGTAGACGTGAGACTCCGCCCCCCCGCCACTCAACGTGGGCTCCATCCGGTACGAGTCGGCCAAGTGGAAGCAGCTCTGGAAGCTTCCTTGGAATTCTGCTGGCACAAGTCACATTTTCTTTGGGTAAAACCACCCCCGAAAAAGGCCGCACGCTATTGTTAAGTCTTGACCACTGTCGCCGTTTTTTTATTTTATTTTTTTATTGCACATGGACCGCAAGAGGCACAATGAGCCTTCCTGGAACACGTCCAGGTAGCGGCGGGACCGCAAAGTGTCGACAAGACGTTCGTGGGCCAAAAATGGCCTCGTTTAGGCTCCCTTCGAACATTTGTTTTAAGGCATTTTGCCAACATCGCTCCCTAAAAATGGGACTATCCACGGTCAGGTTATGTCACCACTTATTCATGTTGACTACTCATCTATGTTGACTACTCATCTATGTTGACTACTCATCTATGTTGACTACTCATCTATGTTGACTACTCATCTATGTTGACTACTCATCTATGTTGACTACTCATCTATGTTGACTACTCATCTATGTTGACTACTCATCTATGTGGACTACTTATCTATGTCGACTACTTATCTATGTCGACTACTTATCTATGTCGACTACTTATCTATGTCGACTACTTATCTATGTCGACTACTTATCTATGTCGACTACTTATCTATGTCGACTACTTATCTATGTCGACTACTTATCTATGTCGACTACGTATCTATGTCGACTACGTATCTATGTCGACTACTTATCTATGTCGACTACTTATCTATGTCGACTACTTATCTATGTCGACTACTTATCTATGTCGACTACTTATCTATGTCGACTACTTATCTATGTCGACTACTTATCTATGTCGACTACTTATCTATGTCGACTACTTATCTATGTCGACTACTTATCTATGTCGACTACTTATCTATGTCGACTACTTATCTATGTCGACTACTTATCTATGTCGACTACTTATCTATGTCGACTACTTATCTATGTCGACTACTTATCTATGTCGTCTACTTATCTATGTCGACTACTTATCTATGTCGACTACTTATCTATGTCGACTACTTATCTATGTCGACTACTTATCTATGTCGACTACTTATCTATGTCGACTACTTATCTATGTCGACTACTTATCTATGTCGACTACTTATCTATGTGGACTACTTATCTATGTCGACTACTTATCTATGTCGACTACTTATCTAAGTTGACTACTTATCTAAGTTGACTACTTATCTAAGTTGACTACTTATCTAAGTTGACTACTTATCCAAGTTGACTACTTATCTATTATTATTCAGCTGTTTGTTTGTTGTTGTGTTGACTACTTATTATTTATTTATTGTTTATTTATTTGCTTGTTTGTTTGTTATTGTTATTCATGCACTTGGTGGTGAAGCTTTGGGAGGGCATATTTTATTTAATCGGAAACCAACAAACATACCTTAAAAATAATAAAATTGACGCAAAGTTATAGGTTTTTCAGATAATTCTAGCTTCAAAAAAATTCTCATAATTATATTCTATTTTTTTTAAAAACAACAACGGTGAACACAAGTCACATTTGAGTATTAGTCGAGCTATTACCCAGCTAAACTAGGGGGAAAAGAGACTTATAGTGCGGAAAATGCGTCAGTCCTCGCAATCGCCGGCATCAGATAGCTCATGAGTAAACCCTCACCTCTGAAACTTTCCCTTTGGCCTCCAATCTTACCGTTATTGTGCTGGTGTTGATAGTGAGCGAATTGCTTGTGCTGCGGTTGAACATGATGCTTGTCCAAGGCAGGGGGCGCCATAGGAGGAGGCGGGCTTACGCTGGCCTTCATCCCCGGAGAGAGCAGCGGCCCCGGCACCCTAAAAGACAGGAATCAAGTCAAATTAATCAGGTTACCATGTTAAGACTTTAAAAGAAATTCTGTGTGAATCAAATTAAAATTAAAAAAAAAAACTGGATATAGGAAAACAGTTTTTTCTCTCGCATATAAGCCGTATTGGTAACTAAAGAAAATGATGACTGAATCAACAGTATGGCTTATGTGCGCACAAGACTTGCTATACTCTTTTTCACCAGTAGATGTGGGCAAAGTAACATTCACAATTTGTTGGTTATTTTCTGTTTTGCAGTAAGAAAACAACCATTAATGGATGAATTAATTCCTTAATTCCTTATTCCTTATATGATTTTTAACCTAATAATGTGCTTTTCATTCGTACAGTATCTCAGAAATACCATGTGTGATGATTTTTCTTAAGATTTTCCCTTCAAAGTAACACATTTGTACTCCCTATTAAAACCATGAATATGGAGGTGAAAATTGTCAATTAGGGGGCGGCTTATACGCGAGAAATTGTACAATTCAACGATTCTAAGGCAATTTTAAGGGTGCGTTTTATGCGCTTATATTAATTATCTGGTGATCTAGTACTTTTTTTGTAAAAATCACATCAAGAAAAATAAAAAATAAATAAAATTTGCAATTTTTTGTGTATTGCGTAAAGTATCATTAAAAAAATGTTAACTCTACATGAACAAAATCCAATTTTATGCAAAATAAACCAAAAAAAAAAAGATAATTTCACAAAAAAAACTCAAAATAATGTGAATTGTCAGAATGTCTATCAGCGAGACATTTTTCACTAAAACGACTTTTATTGTGAAGGCCTTTTTAAAGAGGAAGAAAGGAAGAGAAAATGGCGCTTGACTGTAAATGCGTCCGATTCCAAGTGGAGTGACTCACGCTTGGACGTCCGACTGCCTGACTAACGAGGAAAAAGCCCAACACTGTCAGGCGCTTGATTTATTTGATGTCCAATAAAAGCTTGGGGGGTCATTCGGCCCTCACACGTGCGTCAGAGTCCCCCCGGAGGAGCCCCTTTTTACGGCCCTGCTTTCCGATGCTTCGTAAACTTTGCTTGTGAAATTCGGTGGACGTCGCCTAGAGGTCATTGAGGGGTAATGCAATCGACATCAGCGCCGTTTTGTGCGGGTGGGCGGGGTCAAAAGCTGCCGCAGTTAAAAAGAAATCCATGTGAAAAAATATATCGTTGAATGAATGAAATACAATGATCTCATTTTCTGAACCGCTTTATCCTCACTAGGGTCGCGGGGGGTGCTGGAGCCTATCCCAGCTGACTTCAGGCCAGAGGCGAGGGACACCCTGAATTGGTGGCCAGCCAATCACAGGGCAGAAGGAGACAAACAACCATTCACGCCCACACTCATACCTAAGGGCAATTTAGCATAAATTAGCGTAGCATGCATATTTTTGGAATGTGGGAGGAAACCGAAGTACCTGGAGAAAACCCACACAGAAACTCCGCACAGGTGGACCGGCCTGGATTTGAACCCAGGTCCAATACAATAATGATGAAAATTACACTAGCTAGGCTAATTGTACGCTAAATTGCTCCCACTTCAAACAGATTGAACTTCAATGGCCATCCAACGGCATTTCGTTTTTTTTGTCATTTCCTGTTCATTTTTGGTCACTTCCTGTTGATTTTGGGTCACTGAACAGGAAGTGACCCAGAAATGTCCCCAGAGGAAAAAATAGTTTTGGGCGACTGCAACGTTAGCTGCACTTGCCCCAAAACGCTAGTCGTGTTGTGTGGCACCTGGTGGACCGGGGGGAAACGGCTGTGATTTTTCAGCCCCGCCCCCCGGCCCAAAAGGACCCCCCACCCCCTGCCCCTTCCAGGCTGTCGACACCCGAGTCAGGAAACAGTTCGGCACTTGATATTTTGACAAGCCGTCTCTATGTGGAGCTAAAGTGAATCATAAGCTAATGGCTGGCAGCCGCCCCCACGCTAGGAATGAGGAGAATCTTTCATTTGCTCATCTGGGCGAGGTGGGTTCATTCGCTGTCCTGCTGGGATGACACCCGGATTTTTACAGTGAACAGTACATGCTAACCAATGTGTTCTGTTGATTTTAGGGTCTTCTGGGGTCACTTAGTTGATTTTAGGGCCTTCTAGGGTTACTTTCGCTGATTCTAGGGCATTCTGCGTCACACTCTTGATTTTGGGGCATTTCAGACTGAATTTATGTTGATTTTAGGGCCTTCTGGGGTCACTTGGTTGATTTTAGAGCCTTCTAGGGTCACTTTCAGCTGATTTTAGGGCCTTCTAGGGTTACTTTCGCTGATTCTAGGGCATTCTGCGTCACTTTCTGCTAATTTCAGGGCATTCTAGGTCACACTGTTCATTTTGGGGCATTTCAGACTGAATTTATGTTGATTTTAGGGTCACTTGGTTGATTTTAGAGCCTTCTAGGGTCACTTTCAGCTGATTTTAGGGCCTTCTGCGTTACTTTGTCCTGATTTTAGAGCATTCTAGATCACACTGTTGATTTTGGGGCATTCTGGACTCAATTTCTGTTGATTTAAGGGCCTTCTGGGATCACTTAGTTGATTTTAGGATCACTTTCAGCTGATTTTAGGGCATTTTAGGTCACACTGTTGATTTTGGGGCATTCTGGAATCAGTTTCTGTTGATTTTAGGGCCTTCTGGGTCACTTAGTTGATTTGAGGGCCTTCTGCGTCACTTTCTACTGATTTTAGAGCATTCCAGGTCACACAGTTGATTTGGATGCATTCCAGACTCAATTTCTGTTGATTTTAGGGCTTTCTGGGGTCAGATAGTTGATTTTAGGGCCTTCTAGGTTCACTTTCTGCAGATTTTAGGGCATTCTATGTCACACTGTTGATTTTGGGGCATTCCGGACTCACTTTCTGTTGATTTTAGGGCATTCCGGGCTCACTAGCTGTTGATGTTAGGGCAAAATGAATTGAACCTCACGTGCTGTCAATGGCGTCCCGAAAACCCAAATTTTGGTCTAAGGAGTAGTTTTTGCTAGCAACCTGTTGCCTTCATTTTTAAACAGTGCCATCTTCTGAAAACGACAACCTATTGGCAAAGTATAGCTATAAAATCAGCGGATAAATAATTGCCACGCCCACATGGATTTTAAGACCATTTTTCTACCAATTCCACCAGCAGATTTTTTCTCGCTCGTCCCGAGCAATAAGTTCAAAACAAAATCATCGAGTCATTTTTCAAGCGTTCCCATCCCGGCCAAAGCCAAAATCTCGGTTCGCCGGGCCCCGTCCCCGAGGAAGAGCAACAAAAACAAAAAAAACCCATGAAAAATGTATGCGGATTGGCGGAAAACGGACGTACGCGCGGCGTGAAGTTTCACAGTGGGACCACTTCATGTCGCGCAGTTTGCCACTCTAATTCAATTAGCCGCTGTCAATCACGACGGCGCTATCAAAACGCCTCCCGCCAATATTTACTCGGGGGGCTCTAAAATCAATACGCGGCAGTCAACGACAACATTGAGCGTCCGCCGCCGCCGAGCCCGTTGGAATATTAGCGGCGGAAAAGCCACGCAAAGTGAAAGGCCCGTTTCAGCCGTGGGGGTAAAGGCGTCCAAGCCGTGAGGTCAGAGGCCGACCCTCGACGGTGAATAGTTCTCGTCGGGGGGGGGGAAAAACAAGATGTCTCCCGTTGTATTTGGCCAACCTCGTTCGATGTGAAATAGAGTGGTACCTCGACATACGAGTGGCCCGACATACGAGCAATTTGAGATACAAGTAAAATTTTGGGCAAATATTTATCTTGAGATACGAGACAAATTTTGATATACGAGCAGACAGCGGACGCGAGATGCTGCTCATAAGAACATCATGGCCACTATCTCTCTCCCTGCAACTCCCTTGTGTAATGTCTCTGGTCACAACTCCCTCGTGTAATGTGTCTACGAGCACTGGGCGGAGCCTTGCATTTTTTACAGTGTTTTTTCCTCGTTAGTCAGTGCGAATGGCGGAGCTTGTTCGCTAATACGAGAGGAGTATATACTACTTCTCGTTGGCAAGCGGTCGTGCGTTATCCTATTGTGAGGACATTTGTGTGCATCATTTTGGGAATATTTTGAAGGGAAGACAAAAGCAAACAACCCTCGATAGGTTGCATCTAAAAGTCAGGGTGGAGGCGGGGCCAATAGAGCCAAGAAAGGTATCAAAATTTCAAGCAAAATTAGAATTATGTTTAGTGTTAGGTTAGATTAAACTTATTTTGGAGTGTTTGCATCGTCATCCAAGTTCATTTAAATTTGTTCATGTTATGTTACGAGCGCGTTGCCATGCAAAAATCCCCCCTCCCCCAAATCCATCTAATTTTAGTACTATTAAACACATTTTATTACTATTAAACCACTAGTTATGTGTTACTTTGTTAATAGATGGCGAATTAGAAGAAATCAAACATTTTTTCCAATCCAATATCCTGTTTTTGGTGTTTTTTCAGAGGGTTGGAACAAATTATTTTGTTTTTAGTTCATTTCAATGGGAAACGTTCGTTTGAGTTACGAGAAAATCGACATACGAGCTCCGTCCCGGAACGAATTAAGCTCATATCTCGAGGTATAACGCTGTATCTGGATGTAAAATGTCACGACTGGGGAGGTCCGAATGTAAAATGCGGACAATGAGGCTTGACTTTCAGCGAGGGCGCCGCTAATAGAGCGAGTGTGTCATGTGTCACGGCGGGGTCGCCGCGAGCAGCGGCGGTCGATCCCCCAACGGGCGGGGGTCCGAGCGTGCTGGCTTCCAGGAAGGACGGCCAAATGGGCGTTTTTTTTTTTGTAAGCAGGTTCATCCTCGGAACGAAGATGGCCCCGCGAGGATCGTGACGAATTGCTGCAAAACAAACTTGGCGCCCTCATAATATTATCAGTGTGATTCATAGATTTGTCCAGATTTCTCAAGTTGTCGGCGCAAACACCACCAAAGACGCTTTTTTCACAGGTTACGCACTTTTTCGAGCTGGGAAAAAGCATGTGAACCTTTGGGAATAGCAATAACTTTGCCATCAAAATTCTCATAAAAAGCTGACAATTTCTGTTTTGACATATTAGCATCTATGCTAAAATTAGCATACAAAAGGGAGTGCTACAAATGAGTTAAATGACTCAATATTCAAAGAATATAATGATAAGATAAAGTATATACATATGTGAGTTGTTTAATTGAAACGTGCCACTTTTAGTTGAAAAATATTCAAAATGAATAAACGCTCACCTCCGAAAATTTCACCTAAATTTGCACCCTAAATTTGCGTTTTTGGGCATTCATTTCATCAAGGTCCAACTGGCAAATGTTTTATTTTGCGTATTATTTTACAACTTTATTAACAACCAAACTCTTCTATTGGAATGCTACCACATAAAAATAAAATTTTAATCTCATTATCCTGCTTTAATTATTTTTTTCTACTATTGTGTCACATTTAACTTATTTAAAACTTGTCACATAACAAAAATATGTTATCACAATATCATATCAAACTAAGAAAATGAAAAAATAATAATTTATCATGTGCAATGGGTGCGCATAGTCAATTTATCATGATTTATTACATTATAAGATCATTAATTGCAAAAAAATGTCAAGTTTATCCACTCAAATATGAAATAACATGAGATTTAATTTTTTTTCCTCAAAAATGTATTTTGCTTTTATTCATTTCAGGTCTTTTTGAAATAATTTATTAAATAATTTGTACTCACCCGCCATCGCGGTTGCTCTCCATGGCAGCCATTGGCGACAGATGACGTGGGCTGCTGAGCTCCGCCTCCAGGCAGTGCTGCCGGGCGGGCATGTCAGCGACGGCGCCCCCGGTGGGCGAGAGCAGCTCGCCCGGGCCCCCGTGGTGATGAGGGGTGCCGGAGCCAGTGTACAAGCCTTGAAAAGACAAACGCAGTTAGCTGATGGGCAGCCATTGGCGGCGATAGAAGGTTGGACGGCGAATAAACTCATTTTAATTCACCCAAAATACCACAAATAAATACTTTCATGTTCATGTAGCATTCAAAATTTCTTAACTAAAAAAAAAAAATATTTTTACCCCCAACCCCCTCCCTCCAAAAATTGGAATTCAAAAAAATCCCAATCATTTTTGTGCAATTTAACTCATTGGCTGTGATTGACAGCAATGGACGTCCAATCTGTTTGAAGTGGGAGGGGCAACATACCGTTTTTTCACGACTATAAGGCACACCACATTATAAGGCGCACCCTCAATAAATGACATTTAAATTTTTTTTCCATATATAAAGCACACTGGATTATAAGGCGCCCTGTCTATTTTGGGGGAAATTTAAGACTTTTAAGTGCGCCTTATAGTCGTGAAAATACGGTACTTCCACTTCAAATGGATTGGACATCTACAAGTGTTAAACTCGTTTAAAAATCTCATCTCTCATCTCATTTTCTGAACCGCTTTATCCTCACTAGGGTCACGGGGGGTGCTGGAGCCTATCCCAGCTGACTTTGGGCCAGAATTGGTGGCCAGCCAATCACAGGACACGTGGAGACAGACAAACCAATCACAGCTAGGGGCAATTTAGAGTGTCCAATCAGCCTATCATGCATGTTTTTGGAATGTGGGAGGAAAGCGGAGTACCTGGAGGAAACCCACGCAGGCCCGGGGAGAACATACAAACTCCACACAGGTGGACGTGACCTGGATTTGAACCCACGACCCCAGAACTCATTCAAAATCATAGGCAAAAACCAACAATTTTTTAAACACTATTTTTTAGACGAAAATGAACAATTTCCAGCCAAAACTTTCACCTAACTTTACTATTTCCAACCAATAAGTCAATTTTTTTTACCCCAAAATTAAACATGACCAAATGTTGACAAAAATCTCATTTTTCTGCCATTGACAACAATAGGCATCCAATCCATTAAAAGATCAAAAACTAGCATCATCCCAATTCCAATAAAATGGTCCTCTACTACTTATAAAATCATTTCAATTTCTCGTCGGAGAGCCGATTTTCCGCCACGTGATTGGACACCCATGGCAGCAAAAGAGTGGATAGCCAAGACATTTTGTTTTGACAACCTCCGTCCAATCAGGCAAAGTCCGCCTTTCAAGGTAGGCTTTTGTTGCGGTCACGGGGGCCGCGTTTTCAGCTGTTTATCGTTAATGCCGCGTAATCAACTAAAATGTTACATGTGCTCTAACGACTGAACATTGGAAAAGAACAGGAAGCGGCTTGTTTTTGCTTTTGTTCAACGAACGACGCACATCTGCATCATTTTTCCATTGTTTACCAATCTTGATCAAAACCAATGCGCAACAAAAATCTAAAAAAATAAATAATAAAATATTGTAAAGTTGTTCCTTGAGGTATAAGTTCAAATTTTTTTGCAAATCCAAAAAGAGTCAGGTTAAAGGTCATCATCAAGAATTAGCTCAGCAAAAAATGCGTCGAGCAAGCTGCCATTTTTTGGTGCAAAGTAAGAATTATACTATATGAAGCATTTGGTGTCAAAGTGGCAGTCTGGGGGCCAAATCTGGCCCGCCGCATCATTTTGTGTGGCCCGGGAAAGTAAATCATGAGTGCCGACTTTCTGTTTTAGGCTCAAATTCAAATGAAGAGTATAGATGCATATTAAATTTCCTGATTTCCCCCCCTTTTAAATCAATAATTGTAGTTTTTTAATCAATTTTTTTCTGTGTTTTTAGTTCAAAAATCATTTTGTAAAATCTAAAAATATATTTTAAAAAAGCTAAAATAAACATTGTTTTAGATCTATAAAAAACTGAATATTCAGGGCTTTTAATCCAGTTCTTTTAATCCATTTATAAAAAAAATAATCTAAATATTATATCTAAAATGGTCCGGCCCACGTGAAATCAAGTTGACGTTAAAGCGGCCCGCGAACCAACCAGTCTGACACCCTTGCACTAGGCGTTTAAAAAATATATATCAATGATATAATATATCGCGATATCCGACCCCAAAATTTTGTATCGATTACAAAAATCTGTCTGAATTGATCTTTACACGTGTTTTTGGTGGAAATAAACAATAAGTGGGTTAGCTTCCACTAGCGTCCACTAGTCCCTGACGTGTAGTAAAGATGTTTGGACACATGGGGCACTGTTTCTCAGCTCAACTACCATTTGGAATTTTACTACGTGCTTTTCTATAATCCTTATAAAGCGTGATTTATGGTTGTGTGTGTGTATGTTAAGATTCTCTCGCTACGTTTGTCCAAACCGTGCAATGTAGAGAATTGCAAATTTTTATGTTGGTCAGAAACGGCTGTCGGATCCTAATGTGATTGAATTTATTCTCATTGTGTGTAAACTCAATCTTTTATTTGTTAAAAACCCATTTTTCGAAAGAGATTTTTTTTTTTCAAATAGCGCAACAATTTTCTTTTGGTTCCAATTTTTTGCTTGTATTTAATAAGTGGAGCATAACGCTCAAATAAAAATGTTTTCTACCACACTCAAATAAGATATTTTCGTCTTTTCTATACCTAGCTAATGGTTTGACCTGCCTTTTTTTTTAATAACGTCTTTGTCCAGTGCTATACATCTTTTAGGAATTTATTTCCCATATTTAAAACCGGCACAAAACTTATGGATTGGACGTCTATCGCCGCTAATGGCAGCAAAAGGGCCGGATTTTCGATTCCTATTTTGGCTGCGCAACAGCGTCCGCACTTGTCAAAAGTTTCGTCGAGTTCCAGCAACAATAAGAAAGAACGGCGGGATTTCTGGAAGACGTACAGGCCCAAAACAAGGACAGATGTGTCCAAAAAAAGCTGGGGGAGGGGGGGTGTTTTGGGGCCCTTTAATATCTTCAAAATGCATTCGTCTTCGTCCTAATCCAAAGCGGTGTTGACGCCCGTTGACGGAAAAATGGACGGCCGCGTGACGGGGAATAAACGTTTTTTTGGCTAGGTTTTTTTGAACAACGACATGCGGTCGAATGATGGAATCGGAACAGAGGGCGGCGGCTTGTCACTGCCAATCAAGGGAAGAGGGGAAGTAGAAAGAACCTTGAATGAAGCCACACTCGCAGTTTCGCAAGCGTTCACCATTTGTGTCATTTCGCGTGGAAGAAGCCAAAATACTGCGGTTAACTTTCGGCGTTGAGAATATTTTGTGACTAGCCAAAAATGTGGGTTGATACAGAAACAAGTACTATTTTCTGTTGGAAAAAAAAACTAAAGAGCAGGTGATAAACTCAAGTTGTGCCGGCTGGATTTAATGTGGTTGCGATGGAGGTTTTCGAGAGATGGGGTTACAAATTTGGGTTTTAAAACTGAGATTAGCTGTTGCAGATTCCCAACATGGCGGTTTAGATTCGCCATATATATGTTTGGAATGTTTACAGTGTGGAAACAATAATACAAAGGTGAAATGGGGGCAAAAAAACAGGCAAGTCATGATTTCACTGGCCAATAGAGGGCAGTGTTTAGCTTCGGGAGTGAAAGAATAGTACAGAGAAGGTTTTAAAAAAAGTCCAAATACAGTAATTCCTCGAATATCGTGGCTTCAACTATCACGGTTTCACTACATCGTGGATTTTTTTTCTGGGGGAATTAAATATTTTTTTTTTTTGTAAATTCATAAAAATGTGAAAATTGCAAGTGGAAGCCACTTCCCCTATTTTTTTAAATTATTTTTTTTGTAAATTCATCAAAATGCAAAAATTGCAAGTGGAAGCCACTCCCCCTTTTTAAAATTATTTTTTTTGGTAAATTCATAAAAATGTGTAAATTGCAAGTGGAAGCCACTCCCCCCCCTTTTTTTTTTTTTTTGGTAAATTCATAAAAATGTGTAAATTGCAAGTGGAAGCCACTACCCCTTTTTTAATTATTTTTTTTGTAAATTCATAAAAATTTGAAAATTGCAAGTGGAAGCCACTCCCCCTTTTTTAAGTAGGGGTGACCCTACTTTGCATTTTTTAATTTATCGCGGCCATGTCTGGTCTACATCAACCGTGATAATGGAGGGATTACTGTCATATTCCATAAACTTCATAAAAACATTGTCATTACATGGCGGTTATTCACCATAACACCTAATAACCTCCATAAACGAGGGATTACTGCAATCCTTTTTAAAGCGCCAAATAGACATTTAAAATTTTCTGGATTTTTGGCACTAGGTGTCTCATCTGTTTTGACTGGAAGAGTTTAAGTTTGATTTATTTAATAACGGACAGCACATATTAATGAACATATTTATATTTATGTTAATGAACAAATATATGTAAATATGTAAGATTGTAGCCGAGGGCTAATTTCCATCTTTACCCCCTTGTGTGGGTTGAAGAGAAACGATGACACATACTAAACACACACGAACACACACACGGTTTTAGACAGCGTTGTGATCACAATTTTTTTGGTCTAACAGCCAGGCTTTAAGATGATTGGCCAAGAGGTTCAGCGACGGGAGTTGCCGTATGCTAATCACTATTGATTTCCAGGTATGAAGGTGCTATGGCTAATTTAGCATTCTTTTTGAAGGGAACTACACAGTTACCTCTAGAGCCAGCCCCTGTTGAGATGTTGGAAATGTTTTTGTACAAAATCTTGACACCACGGCGCCACCCGCCAGTCAAACGCCGCCTCCCCTCCCACATTCCGCCTGTCCTATCGAATTCCGCATCACTTGATCTTGACTTATCGAAGTATTTCCAGCACCCCCGAGGCACGCAACGTCCTTCTTCCACATGCGTCGCGCTGACAAGCTTGCTGACGAGTCCGCCAGGTGTCCGCGGACGTTTCTGGCATCGACGCCGCCTGAAACGCGGCCAGCCTTTCGCGGCCGGGGCGGCTAAACGCAACAGAATGACACCCCAAAAGACCCCACCCCCCCAAAAAATCAATATTTTGAAAGATGACTGTTTTCAGTCACCATGTGTTGACGGATTGGATTCAAACATCCCACCACTACCATCATTTTTCATGTTTTCAATCTAAAACGCATTTGGGCTCCGTTTTTGAGCCAGAAAGAGCCTCGGCGTCTCTTAAAATAAATTCTGCTTAGAGCAGCAACATGTGTTTTTTTGGACAATTGTCTCCAGTAGAAATTCTGGCTGGCTCCGACTTTGAGTGTCCGCGTGCGTACTGGCTCGGAGTTTGAGGTCGGTTGGCTATTGTCGACCGGCCACGGATGCCAGATGACAAAAATAACTCTTAGAAACATTTCTACTGCTTTACGACTAAAATACTTGGCTGCCACTGACGGCCATAGGTGTCCCATCTGTTTTGCCTGGGAGTTCGGCTTCTATCTAGATACTAGTTTCATCTGACATAAATAAATAGCTAATAAATGTGTTGCATGAAATGTATATATATATATATATATATACATGTATACATATACACACACACGTGTGTGTATACGTATATATATATATATAAATATATATACATATATATACACATACATATACATACACATATACATATATACACATATATATATATATACATATATATATATACATATATATACACACATATATATACACACGTATACATATATATACATATACATATATATACATATATATAGACGTATACATATATATACACATGTATACAAATACACACACATGTATACATATACACACTTATATATAATATATATATACATACGTATACATATATGTATACATATACACACACATATATATATAATAGATATATATATACATACATGTATACACTTTGTGTTTTATGAAGATTAAATATGTATAGGGAATATTTTTTCCATTTTTAAATCAATAATAGTAATTTTTTGATCCAAAATTGTATTTTTTTTCTTTTTATGTTGTTTTTTCTTCAATTAAAAAAAAAAAAATCTGTTATCGATCTATAACAAACTGAATATTTAGGGCTTTTGATCCAGTTCTAATCCGTTTAAAAAAATATAAATACTATATCTAAAATGTTTCCTCTTTCCCCTTTTATTTTTCACCCTGAATAAAAATATTTGTAAAAACGCAATATGGTTAAAACACGATATATTTAACATTTGCCCTCTTTTCTGCTTAAAAAAAATTCAAATAAAAAAAAAAAACATTACAAGAGAATATTTGCTATTAAGAGGCTCAAAAAGAAGATTTGTACAAAATTTAAGCTGTCAATTCATAAATCGGTCAATTTTGGTAGCCTAATTCTAAGATGAAGGATGAAAGTGAAACAACGACGTAGCCCGCGACAAAAAAAATGAGTTTACCACCCCTACTTTAGTAAATAAATCAAAATCAAACTTTGAACTAGCAGTGTCTAACCTGTGAAAACGTCCTGGCTGATTCCAGTTGCGCAGCCGTCCTTGTTGCCGTACAAATGCTGGGCATGTCCCGAGTTGTGGAGGTGCGGCACGGACAGACAGTCGCTCAGGACGTCCTGCTCCAGGTGAGGACAAGTGCGCAGCTGGGAGAAAAACACAAACAAACGCTTTATAATAAATACAACACAGTAACATTTTACAGCCCAAAAAAATGACAATAAATAACTCCGAAGCTAAACAAATGCAGACAATGACTAGCCGCCGTTTCTCATTGGCCCCCCCAAAAAGCACTTGTGATGTTGCTCACAGTGGTCCACGAAAAGCGCCGGCGTTTGACGTTTGTCTGTTACATCTTAGCCCACTAGGAGAGGGCGCATTAAAGCTTATTAGTTTACGCTACGGGCGCACATGTGTTTCTCTTTACGGGCCCGCGGCTAACGGAACGCATCGCGCGAAACGGCGCTATCCGCAACAATGAGCCCATTCTCTCTGATTGACTCGTTTCCAGTCAGGGAGAAGAATGGGCCTTTGAGCGGGAACACAATGAGATGCGCGACGTCCGATCCGGTCTATTGTGGACCAAATGAAAATCAGGCCCGATTCCCGAGTGCCGGCCAAAAGACTCCGGCTAAATTGTGATAATGCGCAAAATGCAATGTTTGACTTGTGTAAGGTTACGCAAATGGGCGGGCGGGAAACGAAGATACTTTGCTGGAAATTGCACTGTGACGGTCTAGGCAAAAAAAAACAAGGACTGGTCGCACACTAAAAGTTGTGAGCGAGTTTTTTTGATGGAAAAATGTGGACAAAATGGAAGCTAGACTACCTCAAGGGACACATTCGGCAGAGAAGTTGTTTGAATGAAAAGGTCAGATGTGAAAAATAAGGTCAAATTTAAGTCAGATTTGGGCAAATTCTA
Source organism: Stigmatopora argus (assembly GCF_051989625.1). NCBI lineage: Eukaryota > Metazoa > Chordata > Actinopteri > Syngnathiformes > Syngnathidae > Stigmatopora > Stigmatopora argus. Next base: position 16,078,804 of record NC_135394.1, read on the forward strand.
GTGAAATTTATTAAGGTGTTTTCTGTGTGTGGATATTATTATATATCATTAAATATTATTATGGTGGCAGAAATACACCTGGTGATGGAAGGTTGTGATTGATACTGATGTGTGGTCATAGTGAGCACTTGTGATCTTGCTCACAGTGGTCCTCTGTGTGCTCAGGGAGGTTGTATGCTCAGACATGAAAAAATTACAGGGAATGTTGGAGATAACACGCACAAAAAGTATTTTTTTATTATATATTTATATATATTTAATTATTTTATATATATTTAATTACTTCTTTTTTTTTAAATATTTAGTTATTTTTTAAAAATATTTAATTATTTTTTTTAAATATTTAATTATTTTTTTTAAATATTTAATTATTTTTCAAAGATATTTAATTATTTTTAAAAAATATTTAATTATTTTTCAAAGATATTTAATTATTTTTTAGAATATATTTAATTAATTATTTTAAAAAATATATTTCATTCATTATTTTTTAAAATATATTTAATTATTATTATTTTAAATATTTGTAATTATTATTATTTTAAATATTTTTAATTATTATTATTTTTAATATATTTATTTATGTACTAACTTGCTTATTACCTATCTATTTATGTCTAAAATTTATTTTTCTGTGTCTGTATTCTCACACTCTTGCTACTGTGACAATGAAATTTCCCAAATACGGGATGAATAATATAATATAATCGGAAAAAAAGTCAAAATGCCCTAATTAGAGCCCCATTATTATCATTTGTGAGCCCCAGTGATGAACAATAAACTGCGATCACGATATAGTATTTTTAAGCCACGCGATGGAGAAGTGGTTCTTCCGCCTGACTGCAGTCTGGGTTCGATTCCCACTCGGTGGCGGTGTGATTGTGACCGTTTGTCCGTTTCACCTCGAGCCTTGTGAGGAAAAGCGGTATGGAAGGTGAATGAATGTAGTATTTTAAATGTTTTTTGTTGATTCTCCTTGGCTTGTTTTTGAACATTCTGGCGCATTAGCGCACACGGCTATGCTAGTGATTCATTTTTTTATTAACACTGACATGCACAAACGTTTTGGAGAATTAGCATATTTATCATTTTTCTCAAATTTTAACTATCGGACAATTTTTAAGGGGTCACGTGGAAGATTAGTGGCCAGAAATGGTACTGCGGCCAGACCAGACCAAAACCAAATCAAACCACACATTTAGGAGCGACTAAAAATAGGTCACTATCCTCCCTTAACTTCTTTTAAATGTGAAATTAAATGTGTCAGACAAAGCAGAAGAAGAAGATCTTACCTTTCTACGCACCTGCTGTTCTTTCGCCGAGTGGATCTTGACGTGTTTGCGGAGGGAGCTGGGGTCCGTGTATCGCTTGGTGCAACCGGGGATCTGACACGCGTACGGTTTCTGCAAGGAGGAACAAAGTATTCCGCTTTAAACGGCAAAAGGAATAAAGCGGGACGGACGGATGGATCCGAGTGGAAGGAAGTTAGATTAGAAGGAAAATTAAAGGTTTCAAGTCTTACCTTGAAGCTGAAGAAGAAGAAGAAGAAGAAGAAGAAGACAGGGAATGGGAAGGAAAAGGAAGAAGGCAAACAAGATCATGGATTAAAATAACATGACACACACTATTATTTTGACTTTTTTTAAACATAAGCAGCAATTTGGAATCTCTTTCAGGGCACAAAAAAAATGGACGCCTATCACCATCAATGGCAACCAAATAAATAAGTCAGTAAGGTGAGTATTTAAAAAAAAAAACAATTAAGTTTACTAGTGAAATATTAAAAAGGAGTTCTCCCTACTCAAAAATGCAAGTAAAAATTAATCCGTCATTTTTGTGAATTTTTGGGGGAGCGTCAATTTCTGCCTTCATTTCTAATAATTATATCATAGTACATTTAATATTTTATAGGAACAAATTAGGTTGAAAAACCATCAGCACAGCATTAAGGCAACAGAAAGAGTTTGCATTTATAAAACTCAAATTTTCTTCCATCAAAATTTAAAAAAGAAAAATTGTATAAACTATAACACCCCAACTGAGGATTCTGTTGTCATTTTTTTAATATAGCCCCTCTCCCAAAAAATATTAAATAATGCGGTTCATATTTGTATAACAAAAAAATTCTTCCATCAAAATTGATTGGAAAAAAAAATCTTTCACACACTATAACAAAAGCCCCTCAGCCCAAAAATATTAAATAATGCACTTCATATTTATAAAACCAAAAAATCTAAATTGATTGAAAAAAACAACTCACATAGCTATAACAATAGCCCCTCCCCCAACAGTGTTAAATAATGTGCTTCATATTTATAAAACAAAAATTATCTTCCATCAAAATTGATATAAAAAAAACTAACAATACAAGAACCGCATTAAAATAATGGCGTTACATATCCACGCTGGTCAATTTCATTTTGCTACCAAGCGCCACCCGTATGGCGAGACCCCTCGTGGCCCCCCCTTTTGGGAACATAAGATGCCTATTAAAGTGTAAGTCGAGCCGGGTCTTTATTACGTACGTTGACGGCCTTCTGTAAATAAGCCGTTTTGTTATTCCGAGGCGCTTACAGTGCCACTCAAGTGGGCCGTGTTTGTTTTGCAGCCCGACGCGGCGCCTCCAGTCACCCAAATCCGGCGTGACTTCTGTGTAGAATAAATATCATTAAAGCTTAAAAATCCTTTCCCTCTAAAGTGCTGTTGGCAGCGCGGGGCTTTTAGCGAGGTGTTAACGCCAAGCGCTAAGCGGCGCCCGCATCGGATCCGCTGGATCGTTTGTCCGACTGGGTGGAAAAGGGGTGGCTGCTGGGAAACATGACTGATAGCAAAACACGACGCTGCGTTCAATATTGGAGCGATTTGTGGTGGTTGTGTGATTGTGATTGTGTGGTAACGTACGCTAAGGAAATGCAGATATAATTTAGACTAATATGGGGGCGGTTGAGTGAAAATTGTGGAAAGCTGTCAAGTGAGGCCATGTTTACCTTTTTTTGGGTGAATATGGGATGGTTGGGGGCAAAAAAAATTACCGTATTTTTCAGACTACCATATTGGGCCGAATATAAGACGACCTGGGATGTTTGGGGGCAAAAAAAAATACCATGTTTTTCAGACAACCATATTAGGCCGAATATAAGACGACCTGGGATGGTTGCGGCAAAAATTAAGGTATTTTTCAGTCTATCGTATTTTTCAGACTACCGTATTTTTCAGACTACCGTATTTTTCAGACTACCGGATTGGCCTGAATATAAGACAACCTGGGATATTTGGGGAAAAATTACCGTATTGGCCTGAGTATAAGACGAGCTGCGATGGTTGGGGGTAAAAATTACCGTATTTTTTAGACTACCGTATTGGCTCAAATATAAGACGACCTGGGATGGTTGTGGGCAAAAATTACAGTATTTTTCAGTCTCCCGTATTGTTCAGACTACCGTATTGGCCCGGATCTACGACGACCTGGGATGGTTGGGAGCAAAATTACCGTATTTTTATTTTGGCCAGAATATAAGACGACCTTGATTTTAAGACGAACCCCTCTTTTGCAAGACTGAAGTTTGGAAAAAAAGACTTTTTGAACACCAAATTCAATTTTTAGACAGAAAGTACTGACAGTACATCTGAAACAAAATATTATAAAAATATATTTGAGAGAACTGTCTATCACATCTTAATATGTGAAGATTTAAATATCTAAATTAAAGTGCAACCACATTTGTAAATGAATGGCTTCTGGTTTTTGAAATGTAAAAGAACCAACTTACCGCAATAAATCAACAAAATTGCAATAACTGCATTAACCGTAAAAGTGTTCAGCATTGGCTTTAAAAATATCTGGCGCCATCTAGCCTTGTGAACTGGTATAACATCTAGACCCCGAATGTCAGACGTCCCCCACTTTTTATTAGTATTATTTCAATGCAAAAAAAACACGTCTTATATTCGGGCCAATGCGGTATAAGTCTCACTAGCCTACGCAACCCGCACAAAACAAAGGGTAAAATTCGGAATTTATCAGAAATCAAGTTAAAAAAGATCATTTTTTACATGCTATGGCATTTAACGAGTTAATGACCCACGATGGCAGCCAATGAGTCACCAGTAAGGGTACCCACGCCCCAAAAAAGAAAAAAAAAACAAGTCCTAATTGGTACACGAAAGGGTTAAAATAAATGCATAAAATTCTCCAATGTTTTTCATTGCCAGGTCATCTTTCCTCCAAAGCCAACATTTCTTTTAAACGCCAAAACTTAATGTGTTTGCTACTTAATGTTCTGGCTCGGGACAAGGAAACCCATAAACACCAAAGAAAATAAACAAAACCCAGCCAGGTAAGGTTGAGTCAATTAGCTTAGCTTCTAACTTTATTTTTTTTACCCGCATAAGTAAACGGCAGCAGTGAATGGGTTAATTCATTGACAGTGATACGATAGAAATTAGAGGGCACTTCACGATACCCTACAATTTGCGATACAAACTTTTAGACGACATTTGTCGATAAATAAGTCACTAATTACCCTACAATACCATATTGGCCCGAATATAAGACGATCCTGGATTATACAACTCAAGTTTGAATTTACGATTTCAATATTTATACAGAAAATAATGAGTAGATCTGAAAATGATAACAATATATTGGAGAGGAAAATCATGTTATTTTGCCTCATTCAAATCATGCAAAAAACTGTCTATCACATCTTAATATTTAAATATGTCAACTAAAGAGCAATGACATTCGTAACCATCAAAGCATTCAGCATTTGCTTTAAAGATATTTGGCGCCATCTAGCCTTGTTAATGGGTATAATGTCTAGACCCTGAATGTAAGACGACGGACACTTTCAGTCTTATTTTAATGCAAAAAACATTGTCTTATATTCAGGCCAATACGATATTAAATAAACATATCTAACAAACTCAAACCAGAAATATACGATTTTTTAAATATTTCTACTGTGAATTGAAATTAATTTATCAGTAGTAGATGTCCAATTCATTTGAAGTGGGAGGTTGGCCGTCAATGAACAATTGTTATTTTTTTAAATATTAATTACAGCAAACTGTATAATTGCTTGTATCCGAGTAGGGCTTACCAAAAAAAAATATAATTCCTTTATTTTTGTAAAAAAACATTGTTATTTTTTACTATTAGTAATTTTAAACGCCTTCCAAGATGACATGTCTGTTCTTTGTTTTGGATTTTATCAAATGAAATTCTGCCTTTTATATGTTTTTACCCCTCTTTCATTGTGTATTTTTTGGCCAGTGTAACGTGAACTCCCGTGCGAATTGTAGTCCGAGAAATACGTTCATGGAAAAAAAATAAAAACAGTTTCTGACCGTGTCCAGGTGAGTGCGCTGATGCTTAGCACGGTCGCTGGAATTGCTGAAAGCTTTCTGGCAGCCGGGGTGCTGGCACAGGTACGGCTTCTCGCCCGTGTGGCTCCTCAGGTGGATCTTCAAGTTCTCCAGACGCGAAAACGCTTTGTTGCAGCCCTCGAACTGTGGAAATATTGGACAGCATAAATGCGGGAATACACAAAAAAACGCCATTCAGCGTGGATTTTCACATTTTTATGAACTTACCCCAAAAAAATAATTTACAAAAAAAATCCCCAGAAAAAAAACGCGATGTCGTGAAGCCGCGATAATCGAGGGATTACTGTACTGTATTTACTCGTATTGTATACATATTGTAGTTTTTATATAGAAATTATTTGACACAACATTAATCCACAAGCGCTACATTGTAAAAATTAAATACTGTGGTTGGAAGATTTTGATATATTCAAGCTAACATATGTGGCTCTTATGACGGGTGCTAACCTGCGAGCTAAAATATGGAAACCGCTAATGAGAAAGCAGCGTCCCGAACGCACCAATAGGAGCGTCACGTTAGCACATTGGCGCCGAGAGAGACTACCTCTAGCTCCTTTTTAATCACATTTTTTTTCTAAATTAGACCTTGCATACTCATTGTTATCCTTAATTAGCAACATTAGCAATGTTGTCAAAAAAATCCTTGGCATTTTTGTACTTTAAAAATGATGAAATAACTAAAATATTCCCACATGTTCATCTACTTTGACTTTTAAATTCCTCTCAAAGAATAACATTGAAAAATATGAATTATTTACATCTCGGTCCAAAAAACCGATCCAGACCTCCCAAATTCAAATTCAAATTCGCGTTTCACGTTCCTATAATTAACACTGACCTCACAATTGTCCACTTTTAACTCTTAACACTCCAATTTTTTATTTTTTTTTGCTTGGACATGCGATAAATCCCCGTTTTAAATCATTCACGCGTTACTAAACCTGCAAGTCGCATCGGCGGCCGGCATCAAACGGTCCGAGCTTGTTTACGGCCGCCGTCGCTGGTCCGTGTAATGCGCCCGAGAGCTGGCGAACGCATTTGTAACCGTAGCGGCCGTGTTTCGCCGGCGTCCCCCCCGTCTCCCCGAGGCGGCGGTGTTGAATGTTGCAAACTCGTACAGCTGCGTAAGCCATCAGCAAACTAACTGGCGGAGGACAGATTTTCAAGCAGTCACCCATGATTTACTGCCTAACAAGTTGGTCACAAAACAACACTAAACCCAATTGAAACCATTTATAAGCAATATTGGACAGAAAGCTAAAAATGCACAACCACTGTCAGATATTTTAAAAAAAACACACAAACGCCTGAACTAACTGTTAAATATGCAGATGCACTCTTAGTTTACAAAATCTTCCAACACAAAGCTCCGCCTCCACTGCAAGATTTTGGACCAAAAAATTCCAACAAATCAACAACAGCTGGCTCTAGAGGTGACTGTGTAGTTCCCTTCAAAAAGAATGCTAATTTAGCCAAAGCACCTTCATACCTGGAACTCAATAGCAATTATCATACGTCAACTCCCGTCTCTGAACCTCTCGGCCAATCATCTTAAAGCCTGGCTGTTAGACCAACAAAATTGCCATCACAACGCTGTCTAAAACTGTGCTATGTAAGCTAATGTGTGTCATCGTTTATCTTCAACCCACACAAGGGGGTAAAGATGGAAATTAGCCTTTGGCTACAATTTTACATATTTACATATACATTAACATGAATATAAATATGTTCATTAATGTAGGCAGTCTGTTATCAAATAAATCAAACTCAAACTTTGTGTTTTCTTCACCTACACGGGGACGTTAGTGGACAATTTATAGTCTCGGGAGGGCGGAGCCTAAGATAGCGTTGTCGCTATGTGTTATTAGGATTAATTGATTTGGTTTTGATTGTTGTAACAAGTTCGTTTTGTCTTATTTGAGTATTTTGTGGGTAGTTTTTGTTGCTTTTTGACAGAAAATTATGTTAACATTTGGACGAAGACGATTCGCTGAAATTGGTTAGGTAAAAAAAAGTCTGAAAATCTAGAAACAAAAAGTCAAATAATTTAATTCTGACTTTAATTTTTTGTTGTTATAAATGTTTTTATCCTAGAAAAGGAAGCAAAAAGTTGCCCAAAAATGTGTAAGTTGGGTCGCTTAATAGTTTTTCCCCAACTAAAGTGTGAATTTGTTTTTTGTTTTTTAACAATAAACTGTACAGTATAAATTTGAAAACCAATCCATCTTCAAAAACGTTAAAAAGTTTGATTTTTTTTGTCATTGTGCTCTTGGAGTACTTTAAAAAACTCCCATAATTTTTAAATGCGGTTAGAATGAACAAATTGACATGTTAAAAAAAAACGGAAAATATTTTATTTCATCAATGCTCAAAATTTCTACACCTAAAAACAGACCAATCAGAACCGAGTAAAAAACCACCAGTGAAAGTTTCTGAGGTGAAGGTTTACTCCCAACTCATTCACATCACAAAAAAATTACATTATTATTATTTTTTGTCTGAATAATCTCTCCACATTCCAAATATTCTTCCCCTCGGCGATTAAACGGGTAATTACTGCGCGGTTTAAACGGTCACTTGACCTTACGAGATGGAAACGGGATCGGGTTGCGGCCAAGGAGAGAGTGACACTCGTCGTTTCATCCCCGCTCGTCTTCGCTCGCTGGCGTACCGAACGTTCTATTCAGCGGCGCTGCATTTAATATCGGCGAAACCCAAAACCCGCCGCGGCGCGGGCGCTTCGGGTGACCGGTGCCGATCTGTCGCCGCTTTCGCAATTGTCCCCGCCATCCGGTGGCGACAGCGTTTGGGCGTCACAGTAATACCTTGACCTACGAGAAATTTGAGATAGGAGTAAAATTTCAGGCAAATATTTATCTTGAGATACGAGACAAATTTTGATATACGAGCAGACGCTTCCCATAAGAACATCATGGCCACTGTACTTCCCGTCGCAACTCCCTCGTGTAATGTCTCTACGAGCACTGGGCGGAGCCTTGCATTTTTTACAGTGTTTTTCCCCCGTTAGTCAGTGCGAATGGCGGAGCTTGTTCGCTAATACGAGAGGAGTATATACTAGTTCTCGTTGGCAAGTGGTCGTGCGTTATCCTATTGTGAGAACATTTGTGTGCATCATTTTGGGAATATTTTGAAGGGAATAGTACAACAGCAAACAACCCTTGATAGGTTGCATCTGAAAGTCAGGGTGGAGGCGGGGCCAATACAGCCAAGAAAGGTATCAAAATTTAAAACAAAATTAGAATTAAGTTTAGAGTAAGGTTAGATTCAACTTATTTTTGAGTGCGTCTGCATCATAATCCAAGTTCATTTAAATTTGTTTATGTTATGTTACGAAAAAATTCTTGTAAAGATCACCCAACCCTAAAGTGAAAATTGACCGCATTATTCAGTCCCTCAAATACGACAAACGATTGACACAAGTCTGACCAATCGTCAGCAAAATAGAGAGAAAAATCCATAAAATAATCATGAATGAACCACATGTAAAAAAAAAAAAACTTGGACACATCCCCCAACCCGAACATGACTTGTCAGTTTCTCCAACGATTGCTTAACACAACTCCGACCAATCATCAGCCGGCGACCAAAATCCGGTACACGTCCATAAATCCACACCCAGAAACAGCCAAGACAAGCAAATGTCCCGAGCAAACATTTGACGGAGCGCGCACGCCGTGGAAATATACATTTCAACACCATCCCGCCCACCCGCCAATCACGTCAGATCTGACCGACGGTCGGAAAACGGCGTGAAAAGTCGAACTTCAAATCTCAACTTAAAGAACGTCGACAGCCGTGCTGACTGTTGAATACCAAAAACAAACAGCGGTCTCATTGCCCTGCCAAAAATATGTCTATTTACCCGTAGGCGGAGCCAGAGTTCGTTAAAAATAAATAAATAAAATATAAAAATCACACTTTCAAAGCTTTCTTTTGTGTGGAACAAACGTGTGGCGAAATTCGAGTTAGGACCCCGTGGAGAAAAACGTGTTAATCGCTGGGAGTGGATTGTTTTTCGGGACCGAGATGGACTGAGATTTTTCCAGTGACTGGTCGCGTCATCTTCGGCCAAGAAACTAGCAATGTACAATTATGTGCTACACTGAGGTCTTTTGTTGTGTTTAATTGCGGGGTTACACGAGAGGTGGCAAAAGTACTCACGTTATGTACTAAAATCATGGTCAAACGTCCAATCCGGTTTGAGCGGGGTGCCCGGCAGCGAGGGAGGGTGACATACGCTGATTTTTGATTTTTTTTTTTTTAAACCAATGATTCAGTCTGATTACTTTTCTAAGATGTTTTCCCATTACTGATCTGATGCCAGGATCTTTCATCCAGTAAAAAAATAACGCAAAAAATGACAAATAATAGTTTAGTATTATATAGGGAGTCCTTTGGGTAGCTCCTCAAAAAATTAGCCGTTAGCATAAAAAAATTCTGTTACCGAAAACACGCTAGTATTGGCTCGGATCGGATCCTACGACCTAATCCGATACACCAAAAACGGCTATAACTGAGTTCCAGATCGAGAGGTCGCTAGTTTACGGTGGCCCAAAAATTTCTGCGTAGTGTAGCTACATGAAAAACTGACCAAAACACATTCAAGTTACGTGTAATGTTTTGAAAACACGCTAGTATTGGCTCGGATCGGATCCTGCGACCAAATCCAATACTCCAAAAACGGCTATAACCGAGTTCCAGATCGAGAGGGCGCTAGTTCACGGTGGCAAAAAAATCTGCGTAGTGTAGCTACCTGAAAAACTGACCAAAATACATCCAAGTTACGTGTGCTTTTTTTGAAAACATGCTACTACTGGCTCAGATCGGATCCGGCGACCCAATCCGATACTCCAAAAACGGCTATATCCGAGTTCCAGATCGAGAGGTCGCTAGTTCACGGTGGCACAAAAAATTCTGCATAGTGTAGCTACCTGAAAAATTGACCAAAATACATCTAAGCTCGATGTTACTGAAAACAAGCTAGTACTGGATCGGATCCGATCTTACCACCAAATCAGATACTCCAAAAACGGCTATATCAGAGTTCCAGATTGCTAGTTCACGGTGGCAAAAAAATTTCAGCGTAGGTTAGCTACCTGAAAAACTGACCAGAATACATCCAAGCTCGATGTTACTGAAAACACGCTAGTACTGGATCGGATCCGATCTTACCACCAAATCAGATACTCCAAAAACGGCTATATCCGAGTTCCAGATCGAGAGGTCGATAGTTCACAGTGGCCCAAATTTTTTTGCGTAGTGTAGCTACCTGAAGAACGGACCAAAATACATCAAGTTACGTGTACTTTTTTGAAAACACACGACTACCGGCTCAGATCCGATCTTGCAACCAAATCCGATACTCCAAAAATACCTGTAGTATCCCGAGTTCTGGATCGAGCCCTCACTACATCCACATTTCCTGTGTGTGGCTCCCAGTTTTTAACTAGGTCTACAATGTCTTCTGTGTCTTGCTACTGCAACCAAGACATTTCCCGAATACGGGATGAAATAAAGTTCTAATCTAATCTAGTTCACGGTGACAATTTTTTTTTAGCGAAATGTAGCTACCTAAAAAATTGACCAAAATAAATCCAAGTTATGTGCAATTTTTGGAAACTACGCTACTACTGGCTCGAATCTAATCTTGCGACCAAATCCGATACTCCCAAAACAGCTCTACCGAGTTCCGGATCAAGACGTCACGACTTCACGGTGACCCAAAATGTCAGCGTAGCGTAGCTACCTGAAAAACAGCCCAAAATCCATCCAAGTTATGCGTACGTTTTCTCAATTTGTTCAAAAAACAAGCCATTTCGTAAGGTTAAATCAAGTTGCCTGTCATTGAAATGGTTGAAAAGCGCTGTAAAAAGTTGCTGAAACGTCACTTTTTCCTTTTTCACTGGACAACGACTCACGAAAAATCCCCGAAGGATCCAAAACCGCACTCAACGCTAAACTTCGGAATCAACTCTAAGTGATGGCCGCGTGGGTTTTGAGTTCCACCAACAGCGAAAGCCGGTGACACCAGATTAATCTCGCTTTCCGATATTATCAGTGAAAACAGTTGGGAGCGCCCTAATCGCTCCAATTGCTTCAAACATGTTTGGTTTCCCTCTCCGAGACCTCCGGCAGATAACCGCACGCGCCGCCTCGATCTGAGCGATGGTGGGGGGTGTTGGGTTCAATCGCTCCGTAAACATTGGGGATGACAGCGGGGTCTTGATATGACTAAAAAAAAAAAATGCCGATCGGGACGGACTGGTGGCGATGGCCTGAGGCCTTGGTGGGAAATGAGTCCTGACTGGCGGGGAGAACGCCAAACAGTGTCAAGTGGGGGTAAAAGGCAGCAGTGTGAAGACGGACAAACGGCCCGTTGTGAACCGCTATCGGGGAGTCGGACCTACGAGGAAGGCGGCAGCCTAACCAGTGCGCTTGTCAACGCTAGCTAAAAGCTATCAAAGGCAGAGATGTCATTTTGTCATGACCGAATTGGAATTGAACTGAATTTGCTGTCTTGGATGTTTTCATTAAAAATCAATGTTGGCAACTCAGGCTGAAATACCGTATTATCTCGCATATAAGCCGCCCCCGCGTATAAGCCGCCTCCGTGTATAAGCCATACCCTTAAAATTGCCTAAAAAAAATCATAAAATTACAAGAATAAATCGTGCATGACTAATTTTTACATGCCCGGAAGTAGCTGGGGGTCCGTGGACTTCAACTTTTGTCATGTCTGTGTGAAAAAATTTAAAAATTGAAATACATTTCTGGTATTTTTTTTTAAATTATTATTCCTTTGTAGAGAATGGCTTTATATTGTATATATACCATATTTTATCGCATATTAGCCGCCTCCGCGTATAAGCTGTACCCTTAAAATTGCCTTTTAAACCGTTGAATTTTACAATTTCCCTCGTATAAGCCGCCCTCTGATTGACAATGTTCACCTCCTTATTTATGGTTTTAATAGGGAGTACAAATGTGTTACTTTGAAGGGAAAATGTTAAGAAAAATCATCAAAATCATGTGATATTTCTGTTTGAATCGAAAATATCATTTGCTGGTTTGCATGTTGCCTGCACGTAGACGAATTCAAAAAGGAAGTCACGTGAGCAGTACAACCAGGAAGTGAGTCCATAGCGGTCTAGTTTGTGATCTCTAGATAAGATGGCGGCGCCGAGCGAGCAATGGCAGGCACGAGTAAGTCAGTTTTTTCACGTTTTATGCAAGATGTTTTTTTTTTAATTCATTCATATATATGCGGGAAAATACAGCAAGTCAAATGTGATATTTTGGCCTTTATCAGACTCAAGAGAGATTAAGTTGTCTCGACTTGTCATATTATTGCAAATTTTTGGCAGTGAATGCTCTCACAAAAAGATCAAGACAAAAAGGGTCCAAGAATAGCATTAAAAAATACTTTAAATCATTTTTCTAGACCTAAGCAGGTGACAATCCCATCAATGGATCAGAACCATTCAGAAACTTGAAGTACTGAAATTATCTGGCAATTTCTATAAAAATGTTGCCTTTGATTCTTGCAAAGAAATGAGTTCTGCCTTAGCTTTTTTTTTATCGCCATCCAGCACTAACACGCTACGTCCCTGACCCTCATTGGTAATTGTAGATCGAGCCTCTGACTAATGAGCGAGCGATGTGATTGAACCGCACGTCTGTTAACTCGCATGAAATTCCCGATTACTCATGTTCCGAGGCCCACCGCCCTGAAAAACAACGGCGAGCTCGCTCGGCAATCAGCTTTCCGCCATGATTAGTTTCACCCCAATGGTTTCTGACAGACATGACGAAGCCTTGAAATTCAAGGTGGCAACAAAAACAGCTGTCCAATAAAAGCCATAAAATGTAGTGCTACAGCTATCGATGACTCTGTCTAATAACTAGCTTCATCTGTCTAAAAATTAGCTTCATTTAGCAATTAACTATTGACAATACACGAGCAAAAATACCGATAAAAATTCACAACAACATTTTCCATTGATATATGAATGAAACACTTCAATTAAAAGATTCAATTCATAAACTGGTTTTGACCGATTCTCACTATACAAAGAACATTTATTATACAGTCTGTCACATTAACATATTAGCTTAACTAGCCGCACTTTTAGCGTTCACAATGTAATTACGGTAAGTAGAGCATGAATGTATTTGCTAGCAAAGTAATTAGCCACTTACGCACTCATGCTAGGTTCATGCTAACTGCTAAGTAGCACGCTATTTACACCAAAACTAACATATTAGCTTAACTAGCCGCACTTTTAGCGTTCACAATGTAATTACGCTAAGTAGACCATGAATGAATTTCCTAGCAAAGTGATTAGCCACTTGCGCACTCGCGCTAGCTTCATGCTAACTGCTAAGTAGCACACTATTTACACCAAAACTATAGTACTATGTACTCTACAATAAAATACAACACCTCTCGAACTTTGATTGTTTTTAAATAAATTTGTCAACAAAGACATAATTTACCAAAATAACAATAGAACGCAATCAAGCAGAGCAACGTGTGGTTCCAAATCTTTCGTTCATTCGTTCATTCATTCATTTGTTCATTCGTTCAATCGTTTATTCGTTGATTCGTTCATTCGCCGATTCGTTCATTCGCCGATTCGTTGATTCGTTGATTCGTTGATTCGTACGTTCGTTCATTCATTTTCTGAAGCGCTTTATCCTCACAAGGGTCGAGGGGGGTGCTGGAGGCTATCCCAGCGGGGGAAACCATGAATCTGTGGCTAGCCAATCACAGGGTACAAAGAGACAACCAATCATAAATAGGGTCAATTTAGAGGGTCCAATCAGCCTACCACAGGTTTTTGGAAATGTGGGAGGAAACCGGAGTACCTAGAGAAAACCCACGCAGACCCGGGGAGAACATGCAAACTCCACACAAGTGGACCGACCTAGGTTTGAACCAAGGACCCCAGAACTGTGAGGCCGACATGCTAACCACTCCACCACCGTCCGTTTCCAAATCAGTAAAACAAAATACAGCACTTTCAAAACAAACCATTGCGAGCCATTCTAATTAAACCCGAAATCAAAGCATTCAAAGCTATTTTTCTAATTGATTTCAAAGACTACTCGAAAGCGGCTCAAGATCCGAACAGGTCGAGTCCAACGGATTTTTACTGGATCGCAAGGTGTCTTTCTCCGCCAGGGGAAAACCCGCCGACACTTTGGGATCCGTTTCGGAAGGGGAGAGGAGCAACAGATGGGGGTGGTGGGGGGGACCCGGACCAACATGTGCGTTTAATCTACCCGCTTCCAAATGCCCCGTGGCAACCACAGCAAAGAGCCGAAAACACGTAAATGGGTGAAATTATATCCACATGATTGAATGAGACAGCGAAAGGGAAGGTCGGTTTCTCATGCGTTTCGTCAGGAGAGCAAATGAAACGCAGCTTGGCTAAAAACATTGGCATTACATCGTTTACACATATCATTTCCACCGCTTTTTTAGCCCGCCTTGTCCCATGCCAACATTTCAAATCCAAAAAGATTCGGTTGGACAAATTTACACACGAGTCGTTTGAGTCCCGCCGTGAAATTTGCAAACAAAACGGCAGGAAATGCAGAAATTGGTGTGAAAGAAATGGAGAGTGAAAAATGGGGAACCTTCAAAATAAGAGAGCATCGTGCCACGTTTGTACCGAAATGGTGTTCAATCCATATTTAATCCTTCATTGATTTCAATGGCTGCCATTGACGGTGCTCGACGTCCTATCAGTTCAAATGAATTGGACATCTATCGGTGAATATTATGAAATTTAAAAAGCATCAACTTTAAAGTCCTATTTGGGGCCAAATTATTATATTTTGGATAAAGTTTCCCATACAATTGTAATACGGCGAGAGAAAAATAGTAATATTGCAAGGTTAAAATTGAAATATGACATCATATTATTGTTCATATTGTTATATTACAAGATTGAACTTGTAATATGCAATAATTAACATTAAGGTTTTTTTTGCTTATTTTTAATGTAACATGAGCTGGAAATGGTTTGATTTTACGGGCATCCACTTTTGGCTGTATAAAGTCTGTGTGAAAAATTTGAAAAATTGAAATACATTTCTGGTACTTTTATTTATTTTTTATTCCTGTTGGTAAAACAGGGGTGTCAGACTCGGGTTGGTTGGCGGGCCGCGTTAACGTCAACTCGATTTCAAGTGGGCCGGACCATTTTAGATATAATATTTAGATTTTTTTAAATAAATGGATTAAAAGAACTGGATTAAAAGCCCGGAATATTCCGTTTTTTTTAATAGATCTAAAACAATGTTTATTCTAGCTTTTTTTTAAATACGTTTTTAGATTTTACAAAATTATTTTTGGACTAAAAACAGAAAAAAATGATTAAAAAATGATAATTATTGATTTAAAAGGGGGAAAATCAGGAAATTTAATATACATCTATACTTTTCATTTTAATTTGATCCTAAAACATAAAGTCGGCACTCATCATTTACTTTCCCGGGCCACACAAAATGATGCGGCGGGCCAGATTTGGCCCCCGGGCCGCCACTTTGACACGTGTTGTAGAGGCTTTATATTGTAAATATACCATATTTTCTCGCATAGCATACAAGCAGTACCCTTAAAAATTGCCTTAAAATGCTTGAATTTTACAATTTCCCTCATATAAGCCGCCCCCTAATTCACAATTTTTCCCTCCATATTCATGGTTTTAATAGGGAGTACAAATGTGTTACTTTGAAGGGAAAATATTAAGAAAAATCATTGCACCAAGTTAGTTTTTTTCAGGCTTTATACAATATATGGTTTATTTTTTTCTTCAATTTCATTCAGACGTCAAAATAAATTTTGTTAATCGATTTTTCTGTTTATCTTTTCTCTATTTTGAAATAAATGCCCATATCGGCCGCATTGTCTTGCGTTTCGTGCACGTCAATTCTAATTTTTGCGCATATAAACCGTACCGTCGATTACATTTTTATCAGCGACAAATACGGCCTATATGCGAGAAAATACGGTAGTTTTAAATGAGAAGATTTTCAGCTGGTGGCGTGCCTTGAGATTTTTGCAATGCAACAGAAGGAGTGTTTTCCAGATGCGGAGGAACAAGAAAGTGAGCGAGAGCGGCTCAATTGTCGGGAGGAAGCGTTCATGTAAATGACTGAAGAAATTGTTCTTAACAGCCATTTTGGCACAACGGTCCGGAGGCCGCCATTACGAGTGCGTGGACGGCGCAACAGGAAGCCCTCCCTTATGATGACTAAATGAGGCGGCTCGCATAATGAGGCGGCGCAGCTGTATCTCTCCTTTCAAAACACTTGCCAGAAAATAGTGAAGTAGCGCTGCAACAATATGGGGAGTCCATTCAACTCCTGTACAGTAATCCCTCAAATATCGCCGTTAATGTAGACACGATAATTGAAAACTCGCCAATTAGGGTCACCCCTATTATAACTACCTATATATACAGGCATACCTCTACTTACGAATGCATCTAGGTAGGAAAGTTTCAGGTTACGATTTTTTTTTATATGCAAATGGATGACTCGATACGAAAAAGATCCAAGTTATGATATTCCCCCAAAAGTAAATGCATTTCCTTATCTATTATTTGATGTTGAATTCCCCTTAAGCGATTAAAAACTACAAATGCAACGTGGCACATATTTTCACAAGCACACACACGGCACATGTAAAAGTCTAAAATGTACTACAAAGTGGATGGCTTTCGGCCTTGGTAGAACGGCCTCTTGCCACCATCTGGCGCACAAACACGAACGAATTAGAGAATTTACATATACATTTTATATATATATTTATATATTTTAAATATATATATATTTCAGAAACACGCTTATTTATTTATTAATTAACTTATTTATTACCTATTTATGTCTAAAATGTATTTTGCTGTGTCTGTATTCTCACCCTCTTGCTACTGTGACAATGAAATTTCCCGAATACGGGATGAATAAAGTTATCTAATCGAATTTCAATATCCACCATATACTACTACTACGACTACTATGCTTCTAATCTAATCGAATTTCAATATCCACCATATACTACTACTACGACTACTATGCTTCTAATCTAATCGAATTTCAATATCCACCATATACTACTACTACTATTTTGAATCTAATCTAATTTCAATATCCACCATATACTACTACTTTGAAACTAATCTAATCGAATTTCAATATCTACCATATACTACTACGAATCTAATTGAATTTCAATATCCACCATATACTACTACTAGTATTACTACTTTGAAACTAATCTAATCGAATTTCAATATCCACCATATACTACTACTACTACTACTTTGAAACTAATCTAATTTCAATATCCACCATATACTACTACTACTATGAATCTAATCTCAATATCCACCATATACTACTACTACTTTGAAACTAATCTAATTTCAATATCCACCATATACTACTACTACGAATCTAATCTAATTTCAATATCCACCATATACTACTACTACGAATCTAATCTAATTTCAATATCCACCATATACTACTACTACTAATCTAATTTCAATATCCACCATATACTACTACTACTAATCTAATTTCAATATCCACCATATACTACTACTACGAATTTAATCTAATTTCAATATCCACCATATACTACTACTACTACTACGAATCTAATCTAATTTCAATATCCACCATATACTACTACTACTTTGAATCTAATCTAATTTCAATATCCACCATACACTACTACTTTGAAACTAATCTAAACTCAATATCCACCATACACTACTACTACTACTACAAATCTAATCTAATTTCAATATCCACCATACACTACTACTACTACGAAACTAATCTAATCTAATTTCAATATCCACCATATACTACCACTACTATCACCACTACTACTACCACTACTACTACTACCACTACTACTACCACCACTACTAGAGTACTACTGCCAGGCTTCCCGTTCGCTCCGGCCACGCCTACACGGCAACTTCATGGAAGCACTTAACCCACGGTGATGCAGAGGCCCTCCTTTCAAAATGTCTAGCAGCTCCGCAGCCCTGCATCAGATTAGAGAAGTAAAATGCCATTTCCTCCCAAACGGGCCAGCCCCAGGTTCACCGGGCGGAGGGAATCCAAAAAAAAAATAAGGAAACGTCTCATGCCTCGCTGACGCCTTCAAACGCGCGTCCGACTCGGCGATCCGTGCAAGATTGAATTTTAGCTACGCCGTGCGCCGCTCGCCGGGGTCAACTCGGTAATGGCGTCCATATGAGGGCTTGTCAGGCGGAGAGAGTTACGACTGTCACCGAATTGATATTCTCAAAGGGGAGCAATTAAGCTCATTTCCCGCTTCGTGGTTTTTATTCGTGGACTTTGATTTACACGCGGACCTCCCGTTCATGCTAAGATTGGGCCCCGATGTTGCCCTCGGTTCAGCACAGATCTGATAAGACGCACGTTTTCAGTCCCGTACGTCAGTCGCTTGACGACTGGTCGGCATCGCGAGAGGATGACATACCGCGCAAGACGTTTATTTCGTAGCGCATGTCTTTCATTCCTTCCGTGATAGTTGAAAATGAAGCAACAGATGGATTGCGGGATTCGATTTGAACTCGAATGTGGAAAGACTAGCAGTAAATGCTTGTGTTTTATTGGAAGTGAAAGTTTCCAAGGTGAGAGTTTTTTCTTGATAGGTCTCCCTGCCATTCAAGTGATTGACGCCCGATCAATTTCATATGGCGGTCAATGATGATTTTAGCGGAACTGACAGTTTCTGAGGTGGGAGTTTGTTCACCGGTCTTAGTTGTCAATGACAGCAATGAACTACAAGTGAAAGGACAACCAATCAAAGCTAAGGGGAATTTAGAATGTTCATATAGCTTAACATACATGTTTTTCGGAAGTGGGAGGAAACTGGAGTACCAGAATAAAACATCCAACGTCAATCTTTGCTGCCATTGATGGCCAATTCATCCAAAACCACAAAACCTGGACGCAAATTATTTCCATTAAAACAAAAATCTCTGAATTAAGAGATTTTTAATGACTCATTAACTGCAATCGACGGCACTGAAAATGCCGCCCGTTAGCTTTTCTTTGACTTCTATCACCGCCAATGACATTTAAAAACCTTAAGTGTAAAATTCCCACACCTTTGAATTCAGTTTTTGCAAAAATAAATTACTATGAGTCATACTTTCCTTTTCAAACTGGCCCACATCACCCAAAAACAAACATTATTGGATTTAGCATATCATTAATCCCTCAATGCTAGCCACATGCTAGTCATTTTTACTGTACATAAATCTTTCTATAACTACATCCCATTGTACTTGTTTAATGGCAACAAAAGCATTCAATTAAACGATTCCATACCACGTACACCAAGATAAATTGCCTTAACCCATCCCATCAATTTCCCCATCCTGTGACGGTTAGCGCAACCGTATCCACGCCTCATTAGAGTGCAACACAATGCTTCCACTGCCACATTAGCGAACTAGCGAACGACGAGCCATTAATTATGCAGCCCTTTCACGAAATCCAAACCTTCCACGAAAGTGACAGATCGGGGCCCTTACGCAACAAAAACGCCATCTGATGTTACCGACCGCCGTTTCCATCGGGCGCTTTTATCAATCTGTCCGCCACCTGCGTCCACTTTCCCCCAGGTTTCTACACATTACACTTAACGACTCTTTGGTAATCCGTCCTGATCCAACGCGACGGCTGCCTTGTTCTTGACTTTGGCGTTTTTTTTTACCAAAGTCACAATCACAAGGTTGTCGCACCACCACCATTGTCAGATATTAAAAAACCACAAACGCCTGAACTAACTGGGACAATACTGTTCGATATGCAGATGCTATGTTAGTTTACAAAATCTTCCAACACACTGCAAGATTTTGTACAAAAAAAAAATCAAACAAATCAACAATGGCTGGCTCTAGAGGTGATTGTGTAATTCCCATTTAGTCAAAACACGTGCCTCACATACCTGGAACTCAATAGCAATTAGCATACGTCAACTCCCGTCTCTGAACCTCTTTGCCAATCATCTTAAAGCCTGTCTGTTAGACCAAACAAAATTGCCATCACAATGCTGTCTAAAATTGCGCTACGTAAGCTAATGTGTGTCATCATTTATCTTCAACCCACACAAGGGGGTAAAGATGGAAATTAGCCCTCGGCTACAATCGTATATATTTATATGTTTATTAACATGAATATAAATATGTTCACTAATATGTGCTGTCCATTATTAAAAACTGTGTTTTCTTCACCTACACGGGCATGTTTGTGCACGATTTATAGTCTCGGGGAGGGCGGAGCCTAAGCTAGCGATGTAGCTACGTGTTATTAGGATTTATCAATTTGGTTTTGATTGTTGTATCAAATTCGTTTTGTCTTACTGGAGTATTTGGTGGCTAGTTTTTGGTTGCTTTTTGACAGAAAATTATTTTAACATTCCGACAAAGACGATTCGCTGAAACATGCATCCTAGGCTAATTGGATGCTAACGTGTTCCGAGCTACGAGCGTTTGGTTGTTTGGTGACCTGCGATTGGGCGGCCACCAATTCAGGGTGTCCCCCGCCTCGTGCTCGGATAGGCTCCAGCACCCTTCACGACCCTAGTGAGGATAAAGCGGTTCAAAAAAAAGGAATGAACAAATTCCTAAAAAATACATTATGAACCTAATTGAACAAACTGTTTGGGTGATACTCTGCGTCCCATTAATTTCAATTCTGGTTGCATTTTGGTATTTAGTTTTTTAACTAGATCTACAATGTCTTCTGTGTCTTATGTCTGTCTTGCTAATGCAACCAAGACATTTCCCAAATACGGAATGAAATAAAGTTACCTAACCTAAAAAAAAAGGGTAAACTTTCGAGCACATTGCCTTTGAATGAACATCTAATCTAAGAATTCAATGTTTTCATCAGTGGCGCTAGTACATTAGCGGCCGCTTTGAGAAACATGCTTTTAAAAACATCAACTCGACTCCTCGTTAGAGCTCTTTTTTGATGACCGCGAACGAAGCGATGACAGAAAAAGCGAGTCGGCGCGCTCCCGCTGTAAAACATTCCTAATGTAACATCAAATATTGTGCAATTCTGCCAATTGAAGGTCAAGGGAGTGCGGCGGCTACCTGACTTTCCACCTGGTGAGCGCCACTCAAAGCGTGCAGGATTTTGGCCGGCGTACAACCTAATTGCATTTGGGTGGAATGCGGTATTTGGAGTCGGCTCATTTCCTCAACGCGGCGCGTCTGAAAGCCGGCGAGCCGCAGTCTTGGCTCGCTCGCATTGCGAGGAGATGGTGTCATAATTGCCGCCTGTCCAAAAAGTCTAATTAATTTAACCTTTCTAGTCAGGCAGATCGCTTTACTAATACATTGGAGATATGACAGTTTTTTTTTATTTTTTTTGAGGGGGGATTGTTTTTTTTTGCAAAAGATGAACTCCTTCACTGCCTTTGTTTCAAATAGGATGGTTTGAAAATTAATAATTTGATTCATTTCTGAGAGATTTTTTAAAATTACAAATTGTCCAAATTCTATTCTTTAAAGTTGTTTTTATTCACTTAAATACATATTTATCAACAAGTGCTGTTTTGATTCTTTTTTTAAAATAAGTTTTTTTATATAAAAGATAAAAAAATAATTTTATTTACATTTAGAATATTAGTTTGAAAAAAATTGATACAAAATTGTTGTTTTTTAAAATCAATCTTTAAATTTTTATTAGTGTTTCATGAAAACAAAATCTGCATGAATTAATTTTGTACATATTTTCCCCAATTGTTGACTGTATTTTTTAATTGAATCTTAAAACAAAAGAAACTTAAAGTTGACTTTTTTTTTCATGTTTTAATTTTTTTTTTAAACAAAAAGGGGGTAAAAACAGTAGAAACTTATACATTTATTTTTGAATGGTATTTTACATTAAAAAAAACTAAAAGTATGACAACCTAAAATAAAATGTTCATGAAAATTAACATTTTTATTTTTATTCTTTAATTTAAAAAGGGGAGAAAATTAAAGTTTGCAGCCATCTGCTTTTACTTTGAAAAATACTGTCATATAATAATCATAATCAAACTTTTCTCAATGCGCCTTTTGCTTCTAATGTTATTTCCAACTTGAGTGTAAATCCCAAAATGATATAAAAGGGAAAATAATGTTTTTAAATTCTAAACGTTTAAAAAAAAATCCCAAATTAATCAACAATCAAAATGATTTTAGCTCTCTTATTAAATAAGTTCACCAGCTAAAAGCGTCTCCAAACGAAGTCGTTTCTGCGCAAAACAAACATGGCCGCAAACCCCCCCATCTCAAAAAGACGTATGTTTAAAGTGTCAAGTTAAAATTAGGCACGCGCGGGGTGCCGCGGTTGACGCGCCGAGGTTAATTTCAATGTTTGAGAGAAGACGTGAAGGCTTAAATAAACACTCGCGCGTTTTATTCCCAGTGATGTCATCCCAAAAAAATACCGGGGCGACACGTTGGGTATTGTGGGTGACAAGTGTGGCTTTTACAACATTTTTGAAACATTAGCCGGATGTCCAACGCTCAACTTGAATGATTTTCTCAGAGCGGGGGTGAAGGATTTCAAAAATACGGCCCAAATATGGGCATTTTGTTCAAAAAAGGATCGTGTGAACAAAAAGTCAAGGTTGCTACGGAAACCTAAAAGAAAACGAGCCGTTTATAACTCGGTCATTAATTAGAGACCAAAAAATATTTTTAAATGACTCTCTTTGTACCATTACTGCACCCAAAAATGGTAAAATAGTACTTTTATTTTCGTATTTTAATTTGTATTTATCTTAATGATTATATATTATTAATTTAATTTTTATTTATTTATTTTAATTATTATTTGTTAGTTATTTAATTTTAATTTATTTATTGTAATTATTATTTATTATTTATTTTATTTAATGTATCTATTTGTATTATTATTTATTTAGTTTTAATATATTTATTTTAATTGTTATTTATTAATTATTTTATTTTATGTATTTATTTGTATTATTATTTATTTAATTTTAATATATTTATTTTAATTATTATTTATTATTTATTTTATTTAATGTATCTATTTGTATTATTATTTATTTAGTTTTAATATATTTATTTTAATTATTATTTATTTTATTTTATGTATTTATTTGTATTATTTATCATTTATTTAATTTTAATGTATTTATTTGTATTATTATTTATCATGTATTTAATTTTAATGTATTTATTTGCATTATTATTATTATTTAAATAAGAAAAAATCAAGGATCCATCACAATTTATTGCAGCTTTTTTGCCTTTATCAAGACTTGGGGGGGAAAAAAATACAAATGGCAAAAAGATGAAAATCGTTACAGTTAATATTTACATACTTTATAGGATTCATTTTGACAATGAGGAAGAAATATATGGTTGTGGTATTTCAGGCTGCGCTCCATAAAATAATGATTGATCTTCCCGTGTTGCCGTTTTTAAACGCGAGATCCGCCCGGCGACTGACGCATGACGCAATTCTCTCGGAGCGCTCTCGCTTTTCAAAACATCTTTTATGTTTATTCACATTTGTTCCGCTTTGGACTCGTTTAGCATCAAAACGTCAGCTGCGCTTTCGGTTCCAATTTTTTTGTTATTAGGGCAAAAGTGAGGAGTAAAAAAAATACGATAAAAAAAATAAAAAAACGAATCAAATCTGTGTTCTTTTGTTTTCTGTTGAATCCCCACTGAGTCACACTCCGACACCCCCGAATTTGACGTCAGCGCTCCGCCGGGTCATTTAGCTCCGCCTATGCGTGACTGGACGACAAGCCAGGAAATAAAGACGGCATTCCGGGGGGAAAATATTAGATCGGGATTTAGCGTCGCGCTAACTGACATTTCCTGAGCGCAAATTGTACGGCGTAAAAAAAATAAAAGTGCGGAGGAAATAATCCTTGAATGTGAAAAGTGAAGAATAACTCGGGATCGCTGCCATGGGCGAGATGCTCCATGGCTTGGAACGCGATATGCTCTTTGCTTTTAAACTACCGTATTTTCCGCACTATAAGGCACAAGTAAAACACTTCAATTTTCTGAAAGGCCGGCAGTGAGCTTTATTATCCGATGTGCCTTATTTATGAATCAATATTGGTTAATCATTGTATGAAATTACCTTTAGCACAGCTCCATTTAGGGATGTATAACACATAACCCCTACTACTACTAGCTATAACAGAATCCACTACAACAACAACTACTACTACTACTGGGAATAACAAAATCCACTACTACTACCACTACCACTACTACTATCGCTACCACCACCACCACTTCTACTACCACTACCACCACTACTATTACCACTACAACTACCACCACTACTACTACTGTTACTAGGTATAACACAACCCACTACTACTACCACTACCACCACTACTACTACTGTTACTAGGTATAACACAACCCACTACTACTACCACTACCACCACTACTACTACTGTTACTAGGTATAACACAACCCACTACTACTACCACTACCACCACTACTACTACTGTTACTAGGTATAACACAACCCACTACTACTACCACTACCACCACTACTACTACTGTTACTAGGTATAACACAACCCACTACTACTACCACTACCACCACTACTACTACTGTTACTAGGTATAACACAACCCACTACTACTACCACTACCACCACTACTAATACTATTACTACTACCACTACTACTACTATTACTACTACCACTACTACTACTATTACTACTACCACTACCACCACTACTAATACTATTACTATTTCCACTACTACTACTACTATTACTACGACCACTACCACCACTACTAATACTATTACTACTACCACTACCACCACTACTAATACTATTACTACTACCACTACTACTACTACCACCACCACTTCTACTACCACTACTATTACCACTACAACTACCACCACTACTACTACTGTTACTAGGTATAACACAACCTACTAATACTATTACTACTACCACTACAACTACCACCACTACTGTTACTACTATTACTACCACTAGCACCACTACTACTACTACCACTAGCACCACTACTACTACTACTACTACTATTACTACTACCACTACCACTAGTACTACTACCACTACTACTACTACCACTAGCACTACCACCACTATTACTACTATTACTACTACCACTACCACTACTACTACTGTGAACAAGTGAGTGATCGGAAATGGCAGAGGACAGTGATTTAAAAAAAAAAAAAGCATCTCCCTACTTTAAAATACTTAAAAAGTACCGTAAAGGCATTTTCATGATTTTCTTTTAATAACCGTTTAAAGAAGTGCTACAAACATGGCCGCGAGCTGAGAACAAGTAACTACGAAATCTCGTTGTTTAATGCAGTTCAGCTATATTTGTTGGAAGGCCACGTTTGCATTGACGTGTTTTCCTGTCATTGGCACGGAAAGAACAATGAGATTTAAGCGAAGTGGAAGTTCCAAAGTGGAACATCTGGTTTGTGGAAGTGTTGAAATTTTCCCCTCAATTAAAAGCGCGAGCAGCGATGAATAAGCCCCTCAAAGACCATCAATGCGAGTTTGACGGAAATTGGAAGTTCAAGTACGCCGTAATTGCGTCTATACATTTCTGACGTTTGCTCAAAATTTGACCTTGTGGAGCTGATATGTTACAGTTTGACGTTTTATGGCACGTCATCCAAACTTTGCCGCCCTGCTCTGCCCACACACAAAGTCAAAACTCTGGATATATCTTTTTTTAATTGAATTTAACGTCGCCCATCTGTCTAGTATAAATACTTCCAATTTGCAAGCAATCACAATAAATTTTTCGTGGTTCCATATTTGACGGCTCCCTGAAAATGGACACAGTTATAGAAATGCCTGCTTTAAGCTAAAAATGGCTGACTGGATTCTTAAGTTTTTTTATGTGGGTCTACTTATGATTTACATACATTTAATATAGTTGAATTTACTTGAAGTAAAACCATAAGCAACTTTACCTTGTCTTTTTAGCGAGCAAAAGCCGTGGCGCTAACAAACTTATGGCTAATTTACTACGAATTGATTGATTTGTCATTATTATATATTGATTATTTAAACTTACGGCTAACAGACATCAGTGCTAGCTTAGCATATCATGCTTATTTTTTTTTAAAATCTTTCCAACTTTAAGTAACTATTTATTAATTTACTACGTATTGATTGATTTATCATTATTATATATTGATTATTTAAACTCACGGCTAACGGATACCAGTGCTAGCTTAGCATATGATGCATATTTTTTTATTTTTTTTAAATCTGTCCAACTTTAAGTAACTATTTATTAATTTACTACATATTGATTGATTTATCATTATTATATATTGATTATTTAAACTTACGGCTAACGGACATCAGTGCTAGCCTAGCATATGATGCATATTTTTTTATTTTTTTTAAATCTGTCCAACTTTAAGTAACTATTTATTAATTTACTACATATTGATTGATTTATTATTATTATATATCGATTATTTAAACTTACAGCTAACAGACATCAGTGCTAGCTTAGCATATCATGCTTAATTATTATTATTATTATTTTTAATCTGTCCAACTTTAACTATTTATTTATTTATTTACTACCTATTGATTGATTTATCATTATTATATATTGATTATTTAAACTTACGGCTAACGGACATCAATGCTAGCTTAGCATATCATGCTTAATTATTATTATTATTATATATTTTTTTTAAATCTGCCCAACTTTAAGTAACTATTTATTAATTTGCTACATATACATTAATTTATTGTTATATATTGATTACCTATCTGTTTATATGTTTGCTTGTTGTTGTTATTTGTGCACTTCCCTTCTAATTTATGTTATTTCCTTATGTTGACTACGTATTTAACACATTTATTTATTGGTTGTATTTTATTGATTATGTATTTGTGTATTTGTTTATTATTGTTATTTGTGCACTTGGTGTTAAAGCTTTAAATCTCATTCTACTTGTATAACAACAATAAAAACATTCCATTCAATTCAAGCTAGTGCCGCCATTTTGTTTTTGTATTTCCCTGTTAATTTTGGTCGCTTGACAACGTTTGACAGCGGTGCTTTTAAAATGTAACAAGTATAAAAAAACATTGTAAACTCCGCCAAATACAGTGTCATGCGCGCACATGCGGCAAGTGTGGCGGGGGTGCCGTAAGGGGGGCCCCCGCGCGGGGGTCGAGGCTGTTCTTGGACCGATGCATAGTGTTGGATGACATGATTGGCTTGGCTCCTCCCGGCTAGGAAAAACAAGTCAAGCACTGGCCGTTTTGTTTGCCAAAACATCGGTCGAGCGCAGCGGAGGTTTCGTCACATTCGTGTCACGCGGGAGTGGATCAGCAAAATAAATGTTTTTGTTTGCGAATTTAAATGACTTTTTGGGGACTATCGGTCACACATGAGTGGAAGTTATGATGGCTAAAGAATGCGCAATGAAAGGGGAAAATGTACTAGAAAAGTTGCATTGGAATGTAATACGAGGAGCCAAAATGGCGGCGCAAAAAAAATATATAAGTTGCGTTATTTTTGCTTATTGATCAGAAACCAAAAATAAACATATGTTAACGTAATAGCCATGTGATATTGTATTATATGACACAGTTTGGGGATAAATTTAGCCTGAAAAAAGGCAATCAGAGGGAAAATAATGAAAGACATAATTCATACTTGAGTATAAGTTGCAAGCCCAGCGAATTTATGAAAAAAATATTTATAGTGTGGAAAATGCGGTAGAACTTATTTCTGAAAGTTGATAGATTATTTATAGGCATCAAAGTTTGTCCAAATCCTTCTTTTTAAACCTCTTCATAGCAAATAGTCTCTGTTTTTTGAAGTAACTTAGAATTTAATAATTATTTTTTAAAAAGAATGCACTTCATATTTCTTCTTTTCTCATTTTTAATTAAAATGGAAAAATAGGCAATATTTTTTAACTGCACATTCATTTTTTATTGAGTAATTAAGTAAACAATCTCATTTTTTTTTAAATTGATTTTATATTAAAAAAATATTTGTAGGTAAAAATAAAATTTACAACTACTAATAAATGCGACTTATAGTCCGGAAAACACGGTAGAGCTCTTTTCCGAAGGTCGATAAATCATTTATAGGCATTAAAATTCGTCCAATTCCTTTTTTGAGCTTCTTAATAGCAAATATTCTGGTATAATATGATTTCTTAAAGTAACTTAAAATTTAATTAATTAAAAGTTTGGCAAAATCAACTTTTTTTTGTGCCTCTTCATAGCAAATATTCTCTTATAATATTGTTTTTAAAGTAAATTACAATGTAATAATTATTTTAAAAAGAAAACATTTATTGTTTTTATTTTTTTAAATAGCATATTAGTTTTAATTGACTTTAAAACGGGGCAAAGGAAAATAAATTTAAACAATCGCCATGTTTTCAAAAAAATTGACATGTAAAAATATTTGTAGGTTAAAAAAAATATAAATATCCACAACTACAAAAAAATGCAACTTATAGTCCGGAAAATACGTTAGTACTATCCATGTACCTGTTGAAGTCGTTTGTCAAACGCGTCTGGCTAAAATCTTTCTGGCTTTGTTTAAAAGGGGGGCGCTATTTGGCCTTCAACTTTTTCAAATCCACCTCCGCAAGTACGCGGGCTTGATTAGGTGTTTTTTTGGCTCGGTGCGCCGATCGAACCGACGTTGACGTGGCGCGTCCACTTCAAGGACTTCTCGTCCACGGGAATCGCTTTTCAGCCCGTTCTCAGGAAGCCGTCACGCAAGAGAAACTACAAAATGACAATTGAACACGCACGTGTACATTCGCGTCCAAAGTACTTTTGTGTTTTACGGCGAGCAAACTTTTAAACATCACTTGGGGGGATGAGAGTTTTTTTCGAGGGTTCACGCACACACACTAATGCGGTTTTAGTGGTGTTTGGGGAGAAAACTGGTTTTAAGCTGACCCTCAAAGTCTTCTGGGATTTTTTTAAATCTTCAACTAAATCGTTAAATGTATTTTAGTTGAATGACATCATTTCAACATTGTGAGGGCATTTTAATCTTTATTTTTAAATCCGTACTGCAAAATGTTGTTTTTCTTACAATTTTTAATTTTGTTCTATTTTTCGGGAAAATATTAAATCTGGATATTTGTAATTTTTTTTTTAAATTGCCTGATTATTACATTTTTATTCGAATACAAAGATATTAATCTGCTATTTATCGAACTATTTATGCAAAAAAACGTGGACAGGTTATTGCCATTAACAGCAATATCTGATAATATAATAATAATCGGACATTGGCTTTGTTATAACTTTTTTTGCATAACTTGCTGCCATTCCTCCAAGTCTAAAATAATTTGGACATTTATGACTATTAGCTATGACAAAACTCATTTAATTTCCGTATAAACATGATCATTCGCTACCAGCCCTCCCAGTTCAAAATGAATTGGACGGCTAGCATCGTAAACATCCGCCATTGAGCTATGAATAAACTCGCACCTCAGAAAATTTCACTTCAGTTGAAACCAAGATAATTCGCCCGCAATTTCAAAACAAACCACAATGTCCATCACCGCCAATAGCATAGCTACGAATAAGCACTCACCTCAAAAACTTTCACTTGCAGCGAAACCTCATTCGCTGGCATTTCAAAATGGATTGGACATCTATCGTCGTCAATGGCCGCCACTGAGCTACGAATAAACTCTCACCTCAGAGATTTCACTTCCTCAGAAACAGCTCTGCAAGTTAAAATTGGATTGGATGTCCATCAACATCAATGTCAGTCAATGTGTTTTAACTTATGCACTAAAACTGCAACATAATAGTGGGAATAAAAAATATGAAATATTAAAAACACATTTAACATTCCTTGACGCCTATTCTCACTGTCAATCTGTCAAGGAACACGTTATTATATTTCTACTGTTAATAATTATTATAAAAAAGTCAATGGACACAGAAAAAAAAGTAAGCTAACCGACGTATTGACAGAGTTTAGCCAAAAGATTCCGGTTAATTTCAAAGTAAAATTCCTGGCATATCTGGTGTGAATATTTCTACCATTTAGCCGCAAAATTACAGTTTGTGCACTATTATGCAACACATCACTCCGACTACAACCGCAGAAATTGAAGTATACGCAGCATTCTTTTAAATAACATGTCATTAAATATTTTCGGTTGAAGTGATTTGTCGATTAGCATCGGTCATTTAGCATTCGGTTGTAAAACATAATGAGAATGAGCAACAACTTACTTGACATTCGAGGAAACCGCCATTTGAACTATATTTTGGGAGCCAAACATAAAAAAGTCCAAACGAGGCGTTTAAACTGAATCCGGGGCCAAACTGTCCGAGTAAAATATGATCATCGCGTCCGTTATCCCGTACATTTGCTTTAGAAAATACTCAGCTGAAGTAATTGTAAAAGCAGCTGCTTCATAGATCTCCTTTCCAAACCCCGAAAACCGCTGAACAAATCCATCAGCGCATACCACAACGTTCCCTAATAACACTCGCCGAGCATTATTCTAAAAAAAAGGCTAAAGTATGAATTATTTCGGTAAATAATTGAATATTAATTAAGAATCGACGAGAGCGGACGGTGTTTGGAAAAACAAATGAGACTAGATGATTAATTCACCTGTGTAAAAAGAAAAAAAAAGCTAGAGGACCAAAGTGACCATTTTTGTAGTTTTGTTTTCGTGGGCTACCACTATCTTCAATTGCGCTAGCATGTCAAAAGAACTACAAATTCCAATATCTCAACGCCTCAACTTCCGGCTATTACCAAAAGCATGGACCGGACACACTATTCCTGACGTAATAGCGTGTAAAAAAAATGTACAGCACTAATTAAAAACGAATAAATTCAAAAGAATCGAAAGAAAATCTAATCCAAAATAACGATGTATAAAAAGTATACATAATTCTGAATACATTTGCCCAAAGGAATTTAAACAAAATGTATTTTTTTTAAAAGTTATACATTCATAGTCTGTAGTCAGTGTATTTTACGGATTTTTTTGTGATTTAACATATCTTAACTCTTCGGTTGCCAATATATTTTAACAGTGAGGCGCTCAAAATAAACATAACTAATCAACAACAATAACAAAAAGTGTAATTAATGTTTATCAGCGGTGGTCCGTGCATTTTGTCGTAGCGCCTTCAACTAATCAATCCAACCCTCAAAAACTATTTTATGGCTACTGCAGCTACAGCTGCGACACATAAAAAATCATCAATAATAACCTCATACAATTGAAAAATTATTTTGGAATATAGCCATATTTTACTCACCAAAATATCATTTTTAACTGTACACAATATCTATTCTCCTTTCTTTCCTCCTTTTCTAACGCCATCGAAGCTAACGCTGAAAGTCGAGCCTGTCCTGTCGTATTTCTGGCATACGTTTTTATTCGATTTAGTGCTGAAAATGTTCGTTCCCGGTTGCGACAGGCTTACTTGCTTTTTTTCTTGAAAAGTCTGTCTTGAAAATGGCTTTGCCAGCAAATCTGCAACCAAATCCATTTGTTTTCCTCCGTCGGCCATTGTGGGTTGAGTTTGCTCACTCTGGCTTTGGCCGGCCTACTCGATCACAAGCCAATCATAGTTGGTGAAAGCGATGACGTATCCCTACGACTGCGAGAAGGCAATGACGTATCCCTACGCCTGCGAGAAGGCCTGGTGTCACCAAATCGAATTCTGATTGGTTATAGCAACAGTCTTTTCGACGCTTGTTTAATGCAGCAGAGCCTGCAGAACTGATTGTGAAGGCCTTGAGGCAGATTTCTGACCCTGGCAACAAATAATGGCTGAAATGTGATTGGTTAAATGCTTCAATATGAAAACACACATCTGGAAGCAGTGCAAACAGGGGGGAAAGCAATGAAAGGAAGCTAACAGACAATTTGGAATTATTTCATAAGTATTGATGGACAAAATATAATATATGATTCAGATATTTCTTAGGCCAGCAGAGAAGCCCTTGAAGGCCCTGACGGCCCGCCACTGATGTTTACAGTACCTTTCTCTCACTTTCATAATGCATTCACTATAGAAAGCCACCCAAGAATCATGTACAATTTTTTAGTATCAAACTCACTCAAAATTTCATTACCAGTATGAATGTCATTTTGTTTGTTTGTTTGTATATTTAACGAAATACCAGCAATGTCCCTAAAATACTAAAGAACTAAAAAAAACAACCCCAAAAAACGCAATTTCCAATTTCATGACCATCCCCGGGCTGCGTCTACTAAATACACTTTAATTTTTCTCCACCATAAAAACAATACACGAGTTGTCCCCCCCCGGCATTGTCCCCCACATAACTCTCATTTTTAAATTCATCAAAAATCTGCAGCATATTCTGCAAATGAAAACGTATTTTTCCCTTGATCTCCCCTCAAAGCGCTCAAGTGGAAATCACATTGGTTCTCCAATTAAAGATGGCCACGGGCTTTGTACGGTGCAACGAGGGACACGCTGGCGAGAAGGAAACAAGTTAATCTCCCCGCAATATCCTGTTGTGTTTCATGCCTAATTCGCTTGTTGTTTTTACGTTATTGCGTTTTTGCAACCCCCCCTAACGTCTGCATAAATACGAAGAAAAAAAAACATCCAGTAAGAGTAGTTGTCCCAGACTTTGATATTGTTTTCTCTAAAGCTGACCCTCGAAGCAAAATGTGAAACGGACGCGCAAGTTCACATGGATTTTATTTAAGATAAGAAAAGGGTAAAACTGCTCTCTGTTCAAGGTCAACGTGACCAAAAAAGTATTTGTCCCAAATGTACTCATACCTGCGTAAAATACCTGCGTGAATTTTCAAGGTTTTTAAATACAAAGGTGCCTCTACTTACAAATGTTTCTACATACGAATTTTTCAGGTTACAAAACCCTTTAATATGCAAATATACGAAAACAAGATCCAAGTTACGAAATCCCCCAAAACATCAATACATTTTTTATTTTATTTTTGCGTTCCCTGGCATCCCATTGGCTCTCACAAAAACAACTCTATATGTTTATTTATTATTATTTTTTAGGTTTTCAAGTATGGTTATGCCAAATTCTTTTGAACTCATCATTTGAAGTTGTTTAAATGTGTATTTATGTGCATGTGTTAGTGTGCTAACGTTAGCTTTTCATTATAGATCATTTTTTTGCATGCTTATTATTAATTTTAATACATACATAAATCATTTTTTCCCATTTGTGTGTGTTTGTCACATTTTATATACAAAGTTGGGGCATTTTGATCATTTTTAAAGGGTTTAGTTGTTTAGATGTGTGTTTATGTGCATGTGTTAGCGTGCTAACGTTAGCTTTTCTTTCACTAGGCACCTGCACTAAGTTTTTGCATGCTTGTTATTCATTTTAATACATTTATAAATCATTTTCCCCATTTGTGTGTGTTTTTCACATCTTATATACAAAGTTGGGGCACTTTGATCATTTTTAAAGGGTTTAGTATGTGTGTTTATGGGCATGTGTTAGCGTGCTAACGTTAGCCGTTTCCTTACACCTGCACGTAGAGATCATGTTTTTGCATGCTTGTTATTCATTTTAATACATACATAAATTATTTTCTCCCCATTTGTGTGTTTGTCACATTTTGTATCCAAAGTTGGGGCACTTTGATCATTTTTAAAGGGTTTAGTTGTTTAGATGTGTATTTATGTGCATGTCTTAGAATGCCAACGTTAGCTTTTCCTTATAGATCATGTTTTTGCATGCTTGTTATTCATTTTAATACATTTATAAATCATTTTCCCCATTTGTGTGTGTTTGTCACAACTTATATACAAAGTTGAGGCACCTTGATCATTTTTAAAGGGTTTAGTTGTTTAGATGTGTGTTTATGTGCATGTGTTAGCGTGCTAACGTTAGCCTTTTCCTTACACTTAGGCACCTGCGCGAATAGATCATGTTTTTGCATGCTTGTTATTCATTTTAATACATTTATAAATCATGTTTTCCCCATTTGTGTGTGTGTTTGTCACATTTCATATACAAATTTGGGGCACTTTTATCATTTTTAAAGGGTTTAGTTGTTTTTTTTTTTTTGGACCGTGGAACAAATGAGAGAATTTACATATAAATGAAATATACAAGTTACAAAACAAATTTTGGAACTAATTCTTAAGTAGAGGTACCACTATATATACCATGCATCTATATCTACATATAACAGCCAAAATAGTCCCACACCAAGTAAAACTGTACTAAACTCCCACAATCTTCACAAATGCTAGCAAAACGCCGCGTTTAGCATTAACGTCACGTATAACCGAATGCAATATCTTGAAAGAAATACGCTCTATTTTTCTCATTTCACGTGAAAACGATGTCTCGAGTCGCCAACTTTATGAAAGCAGTATTTTTTTTGCTTAATATAGCATCACTTAAAATATTAGCCATCAAGCTAACACAAGCTTGGAAGGGCGCTCGGCGATAATGTCGACATTTCCTGACAAGGCGCAGCATGCCACG
Source organism: Stigmatopora argus (assembly GCF_051989625.1). Classification (NCBI taxonomy): domain Eukaryota; kingdom Metazoa; phylum Chordata; class Actinopteri; order Syngnathiformes; family Syngnathidae; genus Stigmatopora; species Stigmatopora argus. The sequence continues at coordinate 16,113,794 of NC_135394.1, forward strand.
AGCCGACAATTTATATCTGCCAATAAAAGAGAGCCATACGTTTTGCTATATGTTGAAAGGGGAGGGAAGGACGGCGCGAGTTTTATGCTTGGACGCTTGGAGAGTGACGCTTGACCAGGGTTCAATGGAATCTGCTGCTGGAAAGATAATAAAGGAGATTAGTGGCCCTTTTCCCCTTGCGAATGTCTCATCTATTTCCGCTATAACAATTGTTGACATTCTTCAGCGTCTTTGACCATTTTATGACCGGACTCAAACACAAAATCGGTTTTCTCAAAGCCAATTGGGGGTCTTTGAGACGTCACATTTCAAATGACAGATTTGCCATTGAATTTGATTGTAATAAATGGATGTTATGCTAGTATGTAACATTTTTGTTGCAATTGGTTTGGCACGGTGGTCCGTTTTTTTATTTGGGGGGGGTTTCTTTAATTTATTAGCTTCCGTGGGTGTCAAATTCAAGGCCCGGGGGTGGGATTTAGCCCTCCCAAATCATTTTGTGTGGTCCGACAAGTCAACTTCATGTTTCTCGCTCTGATAAAGTTTCAATAAAAAAATTTAAGCGACTCGCCTCACAGTTCTGAGATCGAGGGTTCGATTCCCGGTGTGTACCGACTTTCCTCCATTTGCGTGGGTTTTTTCTGGGTACTCCCATGTAGCAAGTGATCGCAGTTTGATTTATTTTGAACTGTTACATTTCATTAGTTATTTTAAAATTGTTTATGGTTTATTACTTGTGTTTTTAGTTTAGCTATTTATTTCAATTAATTAATAATTGAATGAACATTTATTTTTGATTCTTTAAAAATTATTTACATATCCAAAAAATGCTTGAGGGCGATGAAAAAATAAATAAAACAGCAGCCAAATTTGAACCCTTTTTTTCCTGAATAAAAAGGGACTATGTATAGCTCTAACTATGGTATTATTTTTCAAAACATCATAAATTATATTAATGAAACTAGTGTTATCTACAGTCTCTTTTTATTTAAAAAAAAAAAAAAATCAAGAAAATTTGGGGCCAGTTTATCATTTTAACTTTTTGTAGTTGATTTTGAAATGCATTAATTTTTCGAATATTTTTCCCTAAAATCGATCCTAGATAGAAATATAAATAGATATATAACTAGCTAAATCTACAGTTTTTCATTTTTTTCCATACAAAAAATAAATTTTTATAATATCATTTCTACAGTATCTTTTAAATCCCCCCAAAATGACACCAATCCAATTTTTTTACATTTTTTTGCCCGTTCACCCTGTACTCCAATCGGAAGGCGCAAAATATTCACTTATTTGAGCACCATCTTCCTAAATACGTGTTATAAAACCACTTCAAAAAAAACATAATTCCTGCATGAAACATTTAATAACTTCCCCATGAAAAATGGAGCAAAAAAAATTCCGTTACCATCGTCCTGTCCTAAAACCGAACATCAAACATGGGTATTCCCCGTCTATCGTCGCTAACGGCGAGTCATCAAATGGTCGCTTAAGCCAAGTCACGTGACTTAAGTCCTTCAACTCGAGTTATTTTTGAAAGGAACCTGCTGAAATGTCCTCCTTAAGACCAAAAACAGGTGTCGGGGCCATAAAACTTGGACCAGCGCCACTTGGGGTGAAGTTAGCGACGTTAGCGACGTTAGCGCGCGGCTCCAGACTAGCGCATTTCTGGTGTTTTGCCTCGACTACGGGGCCAATTCACTTAATACTTGTGGGACGGCTAAACGCGTAAAGCCCCCATTTAAAAGGATCAAGTGCAGGCATTGTTTGGTTATGTTGGCCATATGTGTTGGCTTTTGGGGGATCCCGATCCCTTTCTCCCAAAAACACGGCGCTAGTGAAAATAAACACGGCTTGGCCCTACACAAATTGTGGACTAATTGTGTATTTGGACTAAATCATTCTTCCCGTCGGAGGGCTTTTTTCCATTTGCTAAGGTCGGGAGGCGAGTGACAGCTTGACGTTGATCAGCGTGTTGACTCGTGGAATTGGAGCTTTACCTGCAAAGCGCGCCACCGCAAAGTAGCGAGCGGCGAGCCTCTTTTGCGTGGAAAAACAACACGTTGGCTTAATATATGTTCCACCTCCCCCCGACCAGAAAATATAGGGCTTGTAATGATGGCGGATTGGAGACGGAAGCAAGATTTGGTCTGTTAAGCCAGATATGTAAGATTTTCGGCGGTTCGGTGGATAAGTGGATGGCGTGTGTGGCTCGCAGTTCTAGGGTCGAGGGTTCGATGCCAGGTCCAGACCTTCCTGGGGTTTGTTTTCAAAATCATTTCTGTACAATAACTTCGGTGTGCAATAACAATGTGCAATATCTTAGATTGTGCAATATTTTAGAATTTTGTGACTTTTTATATTTGTATATTACTTATTTATGTTTTTTTAACTGGAAAAACACACTGTGGAGTTGCACCACCAATTTCGTTATACGCAGCTATAAAGGCTTTTGATTTTCGTGGTCTCTCCGGGCCCGCGTGGGTTTTCTCCGGGTACTCCGGTTTCAACTCTCACATCCCCAAAACATACATGCTCGGCTAAGCTAGCTGGTTGAACACTCAAAATTGCCAATAGCTATGAATGGTGGTCCTTTGTCTCCTTGTGGATTGTGATCGGCTGGCTGTCGATTTGGGCCGTCTGGTGTCCGTAGTTGGCTGGGCTAGGCTCCACCCACCACGACCGGGAAAATGAACGAATGCGCCAGTTACGTTCGCAAAACGCAAAAATCAACACATCATTTTCCATTGGACGGAAAATGACTGCATGTAAAGTAATTGCTTGGTCAGACACTGCTCATTGGCTACCATTGACGGCACTCGGCGTCCATTGATTCAATGTGAAGCACCGTTTTTTTAACTCGGTTTAACTCACCATACACTTGTTGGGTTTCTCGCCCGAATGGACCCTCATGTGGATGAGCAACTTGTAGCGGGCGTTGAAGGGCTTGTAGCGCCGGATGCATCCGGCCCAGAAGCAGGTAAAGTCCTCTCCTTTACGTTGATCGATGTGCACCTTCTCGATGTGCCTCACCAGCTCCTCCTGTTGGCCGTAGGCGGCGCAGCAGTCGATCCAGCGACACGACTGCTTCTCTTCCCCTTCGCTCTCGTGAGGCCCGAGTCCCGCCGGAACGCCCGCCGTCGACGGGTGGGCCTCCAGGACGCCGCCGGCGTACTGGTGCAGGTGGTACGGCGGCGGCATGGCGGCGCGGGGGTGCTGGAGGTGACGGAGCTGCCCGCGGTAGCGGCGCCGCAAGAGTTCCTCGTCGTCGGGGGGGAAGTCGTCGACGGGTTCTTGCTTGAGGGCGGCCCCCGATCTTTGTCCCACGTCCGGGGGACCCCCGCTTTGACCGCGGTCCGGCGGACCCCCGGTTTCGACGGCGGATCTTTGAGTCCTCTCCGTCCGGCCCTCGGGTTCGGTCCCCGACATGAGCGCGAATAACCCCGAGTCGGTGTTCCTCGGGGGGGCTCGTCCGGGGGGGCGCCCCGGCTGCATGGAGCCCCGTTCCTCGCGCGGCCCCCGCCTTAGCTCCGGCTCCCCCGAAGACACGGAGGAAGAGGATGGTGAACAAGAGGAAGACGGGGCCAGCAGGCAGGCGGCGGGCGGGTTTAATAATTGGCAGTTCCGAGGGCGCGGGGTGTGGCGGGGGGATTCCCGGGGGCAGGGGACGGTCGGCGGCGACGGTGAGGACGAGAATCCGCCGGGCGAGAGGTTGGCGCGGACGCCGTTGACGCGGGACGCCGTCCGCGAGGCGATGTCCTCGGCGGCGCTTCTGGCGGACGGGTGGGGGTCCGGCGGGGCGGAGACCGGAGAGAGGCGACGTCTCTTCGGGACGGCGACGGCGGCGGGCAGACGCGCCGATTGACGGGAGGCGGCCGGGGAGGACAAAGCCGACGGGGAGGAGCCGTCTTCATTATTAAAGGCTCGCGAGGCGGCGCTGTCGCCGTCGCCGTCGTGGCCCACGCGCGCCGCCTGCTCGCGCAAAAGTAGTCCGGCCCGATAGCGGTGGTCCGGCGCGGCGTTGGAAACGGCGTAGCCCATGGCGTCTTCTTCTTTGATGGAAAACGGGAGAGACGGCGGACCCAGGCTGGGCGAGGCCTCGGTCAGGGTCCTCTGGAAAGTGGAGGATCTGCAAGGGGAAAAGGGGGGTGTGGGGGGGGTCCGGGGTTGGGGGGACGGGGAATCACAAAGAGAGGAACTTGAGCTTCATCAGCTTAGCAACTGTTGACAGACACGCGGGTTCATCTCCACATTCATTGTAATGAAAGCGTGGAGTTTTATCAATTAAAAAAAGGGTTTGGAATGTCTAGAAATGCTCAATCCGTCGTCAGAAAAGTGGTCCATCCATTAGTTGATTAAATATGGCAGATATAACAGCCGGCCGGATAAAAGGAGAACTACGACGGGGCTGGCAGAAAGATTACAACATGAAAAATGTTATTGTGAAAAAAGTATACCGTATTTGTCGGACTATAACGGGTTTGTGCTTTGTTCAAATGGCCCATTTTGGGGATTAGAACGTATCTATTCAAATTATTTATTGATGATCTGTTGGTTTGTTGTTGTTGTTTGTGCACGTTCCTACTAATTTATGTTGTTGACTACTTATTAATATGTTGAGTATTTATTTATGACTTATTTATTTTTTATCATTATTTATTGATTGATTTATTATTATTATTTATTTATATGTTGGTTTGTTTGCTTGTTCTTGTTTTTTGTGCACTCCCTAATAATTTATGTTGTTGACTACTTATTATGTTGACTATTTATTTATTACTTATTTATTGATTGATTTATTATTATTTATTAATTATTTATCTGTTCATTTGTTGTTGTTATTTGTGCACTTTCCTAATAATTTATGTTGTTGACTACTTATTATGTTGTCTATTTATTTATTACTTATTTATTGATTGATTTATTATCATTATTTATGGATTGATTTATTATTATTATTTATTAATTGATTTATTATTATTATTTATTGATTGATTGATTATTATTATTATTATTTATTGATTTATTATTATTATTTATTAATTGATTTATTCATATTATTTATTAGTTGATTTATTATTATTATTTATTGATTATGTATCTGTTCTTTTGGTTTCTTACTGTTGTTATTTGTGCAATTCCCTATAAACTTATGTTGACCATTACTTTTTTATTATTATTATTAATTGATTATTTATATGTTGGTTTGTTTACTTGTTATTGGTTTTTCTGCACTCACTTAATAATTTATGTTTTTATGTTGACTATTTTTTATTGTTATTATTTATTGATTATTTATTTTCTGTTTGTTATTGTTATTTGTGCACTTGGTGGTGAATCTTCAAATCTCATTCTATTTGTATCATGACAATAAAAGCATTCAAATCAATCAATCAAAGGATGAAACCAAATCTAGTAACGCGATCATACAAACGTGTATTTACGACTAAGATTAGCAAAATGAGGATTTCAACCGTCCACTGTCTCCATCGGCCCTCCTTTGATGGCACAATAGGGGTTAAAACCCAGCCCGAATTGGGTCTAAATACGAGGGTCACCAGTTTTTCGGTGGCGTAATTGCAGCCTCAGAAGGCCACAATGGCGCGTATTATGGTGGGAATCTTTCCCCGTGTGAATGGGGGACCCCGCTCGGATTTCCCCGCGCGTCGCCGTCATCCGCGACATAATAATTCCTGTCAGTTGGCTCATTATGGATTTTGTGCCGAGCCCCTGAGTGACGTGAGAAAATCTCCGGCTTTTTTCCAGCCCGCCGTCTGGCCATGAAGGGATGGCCTTTGTCCCGGGTCCCGCCCCCCCGAGCCCCCGAGTGGGGGCCAAAGAAAACCGGAGAGATAATGTGGGGGGGGGGGGGGTTGTTGGATTTACCTGGCGTCCTGGTGCGGGCTGTCCTGCAGGAGAAGGTCCGGCGCGGGACTGTCGCAGTGGAGGCTCTGCGGGTAAAGCCCCCCCGGGTGACCCCCCAAGGGAAGTGGGAAGCTCTGCCCACATGGCATCATGGTGCCCAGCAGGTCACCTTCGCCGTTCTTGTCCGAGCAGTAGCCGCCGTTACCTGGAAGCAGAGCAGAAAAAAAATGTAAAAATAATGTGCTATAGTTTTGTTTTTAAAGTGCTTTACTTCTTATGGAGGCAAGAACAAAATAAGCTTATTTTTTGGATTTTTTTCTCCTTTTGTAAACTAATGCACGTGAATCAAATATATTAATAAAAATAATACAATAATACAACAATAGCACAAAAATAAAAATATTTTGATAAAATATTTCTATGTTGAACAAATAATGGTTTTTAATATAAGATACATGAATATGAATATATATATATATACACATATATATACATACATGTACATGCATATATATATATTCATATATATTAGATTAGATAACTTTATTCATCCCATATTCGGGATATTTCATTGTCACAGTAGAAAGAGGGCGAGAATACAGACACAGGAAAATAAATTTTAGACATGGAATATGTAATAAATAAGTTGATAAATTTAAAAAAAAAAAAATATATATATATATATATATATATACATATATACAAATATACATATATACAAATATACATATATACATATATACATATATATATATATATATATATATATATATATATATATATATAAATATATATATATATATATATATATATACACATATATACATATATACAAATATACATATATACATATATATATAAATATATATATATATATATATTTTGCTGTTAGCTCCAAATTCAAAGTGATAACTAGTACACAAATAAACAAACTTTTGAAATATTCATTTTTGTTAAAAAAATACTGCAACAAAGCTCAAATGCTTTTTTTCAATTAATTCATTTTTAAAATGTCATACTTTTAACCGAGATAAAAGTTTTTATTATTACCCAACCCCAGTTTAAACATTATTTTTAACGGCTGCCATTGCCTTGCAAAAGACAGCCAATCCCAGTGCAGGAATTCAGAATAAATTGGGCATCCATCCCCGTCAACATTCATCATTCCCTGCAATGCACTCTCATTTCAAACGATAAAATGATATATTTGCTACAAATTGGCAAAAAAAATGCCTACAGACAAGCCGAGAAATGTCAAAACGAAATAATAGCCACAAATAATACTGGTAAAAACGTGGGAAACTCAAATGACACGTGACCAAAAAAACCAATCCATCCAACTGCAACGTAATAAGTCACTTTGTCCAAACAACACGACTTTTAAGGTAAATCCCTTATTTTTCTTGAATATCCCGCAAATGATGGATGTCGGGATTTTTCCTCCGAACCATCCAATCATTAATAACAACTTTTATACGCCAATCCCATCTGCAAATCATCAATTGGCGAGGAAGACGGGACAAATCGTATTTGTTTTTCCCGCTCTCGCACGTTTACACGCTAGTTTGGTATCGGCGAAACGGCGTTTTTAGTAACGAAGAGAAAAATGAGGAAATGTTTACAAAAAGGTAAGGCAATATCCCCATGCCACTACTTGGAAGGGAAGGGCTCCCTCGTTCCCTCCTGCTTGCCTAAGTCGGTTTCGCAACAGCATTTTCTCCTCAAGATGTCACCGGCGCTGTCGGAGAGCCGTAATGGAGTCCCTCTGACACACTTGGTTGAAACCAGCCTATAACGTGGAAAAAATGTGGGGGGCCGACAACGGGTTGCGAGCAATTTAACATGCGTTACCACTGTTGAAGTTTACAATCATCAAGACACGCTTCTCGAAACTCCATCGCATATATGGGCGGTGTGGTGGAAAAGTGGTTAGTGCGTCAGGCTCACAGTTCCAGGGTCGAGGGTTTGATCCCGGGTGGCTACTGACTGTGTAGAGTTTGTATGTTGTCACTGTGGTCAAGTGGGTTTTCTCCAGGTACTCTGGTTTCTTCCCACACGGGAAAAACATGCATGCTAGGCTAGCTGGTTGAGTACTCTCAATTGCCCTGAGCTATGATTGGTTGTTGTTTGTCTTCAAGTGCCCTGTGATTGAATGGCCACCAATTCAGGGGTGCCCTAAATCAGTTGGGATAGGCTCCGGCGTCTTGACATCAGGGCATCATGGCGTCATGGCGTGTTGACGTCATAGCATCATGACGTCTTGACCTCTTGGCGTCATGGCGTCTTGACGTCATGGCGTCATGGCGTCTTGACGTCTTGACGTCATGGCGTCTTGACGTCATGGCGTCATGGCGTCTTGACGTCTTGACGTCATGGCATCATGGCGTCTTGGCGTCATGGCATCATGGCATCATGGCGTCATGGCATCATGGCGTCATGGCGTCTTGACGTCATGGCGCCTTGACGTCATGGCGCCATGCCGTCTTGATGTCATGGCGTTATGGCGTCTTGACGTCATGGCGTTGTCAACTTGCAATTTCGTCCATGTCGACTTTTTATGCACATATAAGCCGCACCCTCAATTCAGTCATTGTTTTTTTGGCCGACAAAAGCGGCTTATATGCGAGTAAATGCGTTAATCAACATTGGTTATTACTAGGTTTCCCAGCGGTTGAGTGGTTAGCGCGTCAGCCTCACAGTTCTGGGGTCGTGGATTCAATCCTAGGTCGGTCCTCACTGTGTGGTTTGCCTGTTCTCCCGGGGCTTGCGTGGGTTTTCTTCGGGTACTCCGGTTTCCTCCCACATCCCAAAAACACTCCAAATTGCCCCTAGCTATGAGTATGAGCATGAATGGTTGTTCGTCTCCTCGTGCCCTGCGATAGGCTGGCCACACCGATTCTGGCCCGGAGTCAGCTGGGATAGGCTCCAGCACCCCCCGCGACCCTAGTGAGGTGGTTCAGAAAATGAATGAATGAATATATGAAACTGTTTTGTGTAACTCAATGGAAAATATTGAGAAATATTAGCAACTGTATTGATAGAGAAAAAAAAGCCAGTACAGATGATTAAGTTCAATCCACATTTTTTTAAAGTCTATTAATCACAAATCCGATGGCTTCCACATTGCTCCATAACCAAAAACACCGCAATTTTTGTCCAAATAAATCATCCAACGCTCTCCGTGTAATCCTGACAAACGAACCAACACCTCGTGATGAAAACATCGCCTCCTCCTTGGAAGTAATAACAACCGCAGAGGTAGAATAAACCTTTAAGTTTACCCAAAAATCGGATGATTTTTCTCTCTTTTTTTAACAAAGGGAGGGGAAAGAAAACAAAAGGACATTGTGAGCCTCGTTGGAATGGCGCACGGGTACGGTACAAGCCCGTGGCGTTGGATGGCGCCCGCCCGCCCGCCGCTTCGCCGCTGACGTGAGTCATGGCGTCAAGGCAAACAAGCGGAGAAAAGCCAAGGCAAGAAATATAAACAGTGCATAATCAGCGAGGGGCACGTTTCAAGCGCCCCTGCTTTCACTCAACGTTGCGGCGTTTTTCAGCACCGCCGCGTTGGTTGGCGCAAACTGTCGGCAAATCACCACAAATGGGCCCGTTATTCTTTCAGCTGGTGTTCAACGGACATCGAAATATCGTTAACGGTGTGGCTAACGGTGTGGCTAACGGTGTGGCTAACGGTGTGGCTAACGGTGTGGCTAACGATGTGGCTAACGGTGTGGCTAACGGTGTGGCTAACGGTGTGGCTAACGGTGTGGCTAACGGTGTGGCTAACGGTGTGGCTAATGGTGTGGCTAACGGTGTGGCCAACGGTGTGGCCAACGGTGTGGCTAACGGTGTGGCTAACGGTGTGGCTAACGGTGTGGCTAACGGTGTGGCTAACGATGTCGCTAACGATGTCGCTAACGGTGTCTCTAAAGCGAAATACTGGGTCTAATTTTTTAGATCTACTTTCCAAATGAGGTTTGCCTTACCCAAGATGGCCACCAGCTAAGCTAGTTGCCACAAAAAAGAGCTTTGCTAGATGATAGACGTCCATCGGTGTGGCGTCCAATCATCCACCTGCCGTGAATCTCAAATGGTTGATGTCATTTTATAAAAAAAATGTGAAAACATTTTGGAATTAGAGATATAAAGTTGCTCATTTTCGTATTATAACAACATTAGCATACATGCTAAAGCCAAATTTGCTAAATAAATATGATCTGTTTATTCTGCACATGCTTAACAATAACTACATTCAAATAAGTCACAATAATATTAAAACTTTTATAAAACTAAATTAAATATTAATATTCCTGTATAACCTTGAAAACACAAGTATTTATACCAAGATCTGTTTAGCTTCATGCTAACACACAATGCTAAAAATCAAATGACATCAGTGTTGTGGGTTTATCAGCAAATAAAGTTTCAAATAAAAACTCTACATTAACAAGATAAGTATGCCTTAACTCAGGTGTATATTCTTTATCCTCTGCAAAGAAGACTTCCAAGCAAGTGACTGTAAAAGCTGAGCAAATTGTTGTGAAAAATGTCATTTAATTCCTTAATTCATACAATTATGTAATGAAATCTTTTTAAGGGACCGTGTGCAATTCAATTTGTCCTTTGTGTGCACCAATATAACATTTTCATACATGAAGTTAGGGGTCATTTTCACTGCTCTCGAACATGATTTTCGAAAATAATCATTCATATTTGCTATTAATTTCACGTTCAATGTCCAAACGACCGTGAGAAAAAAAAAATCCATAAAGTTAAGACGTCCGCTGGGGAGCGGCTGAAATCAAGCAGAACCGATTGATTCCGATCCCTGTGAAAGTTCTCATGTCAAAAACTCCTGACGTTTTTTTTTCGAATCAAAACTATCCACGTCCCCCCCCCCCATCCCCTCCGCACCTGCTTCAAAGAAGAGCTTTCTCCAGAGACATTGTTATTTTTCATTTAGTCGTGCCCCCGAGCCGATTGGACGATCCATCCACGACAAAGCCAACAAATAAGTTCCGGAGCTCTTTTGCCACAGACACAAATACAGACACCAGTTATGAAATTCGGAGAAGCCGGGAAGGGCTTTGGTGCTTAATACGCAACATCTGTAACGGACAAGCCACCCGTTCTGATGTCGTCGCTCGTTCGGGGCCTCTGGGTGAAACGCGAGAAGGCGAGCGGGACGAGGGCGCCGTGTGAGGCCTTTTGCGACGATGAGAAAGTGACGTTTCAATAGAAATTGGCTGTCAAAGTCCCACCGTCGTGTGTTTTTCGTGTTCAAAAGTACATTTGAAATGGAAAAATGATTTTTGTAGTGGTTTGCCTCTGCATAGTTGAAACCCATGACACTTTCAGAGGTAAGGATTTTAGCAGACTGATTTTGACTCAACTGAAAACGCTAGTGGAGACTCGTTGTCTTTATCGTGTGATGAGTCGGAAAATAAAATTGGGTCGGAGGAGGAAGGAAGTCTTGAAGAATGAGATTTTACCATTAATTCATTCATTTTATGAACCGCTTATCCTCACAAGGGTTGTAGGGGGTGCTGAAGCCTATCCCAGCTAACTATGACTAACCTTGAATGGGTGGTCAGTCAATCGCAGCGCAAAACGAGACAGGCAACCAATCATGGCTAGGGGCAACTTAGAGTGTTCAACCAGCTAGCCTAGCATACATGTTTTTGGGATGTGGGAGGAAACGGCAGTACCCGGAGAAAACCCACACAAGCCCAAGGAGAACAGGCAAACTCCACACAGTGATGCCCAACCCGGGATCGAACCCATAACCCCAGAACTGAGAGGCCGACGAGCTAACCGCTAGGTCGCCTAGTAATAACCAATGTTGATTAACGTATTTACTTGCATATAAGCCGCTTTTGTCGGACAAAAAATAATGTCTGAATTGAGGGTATGGCTTATATGCGGATAAAAAGTCGACATGCACGAAACCGCAACTTGGCAACTCCATGACGTCAAGACGCCATGACGTCAAGACGCCATGACGTCAAGACGCCATGACGTCAAGACGCCATGACGTCAAGACGCCATGACGCCAAGACGCCATGATGTCAAGACGCCCATGACGTCAAGACGCCATGACGTCAAGACGCCATGACGTCAAGACGCCATGACGTCAAGACGCCATGAGGCCTGTTTTGGGTTTGGGCAGCCTGGGATCGATTCCCACTCGATGTGTCGACTGACTGCCAACCAGTTTAGGGTATAGTCTGCCTTTCCCCGAGGTCAGCCGGGATAGGCTCCGGCGCCCCGCGGCCCTGACAAGGATACGTTCTGTGGACAATTTACACGGGATATGGCCTAGCTGGATATTTACTTTCATTTTTTAAAGACATTTTTGTTCCAAAATGGTGAATTAGTCAATCTTTCAAAGCTTGAATGGATTTCATCTGGTGAACGTGATGGCAATTGTTCTTATTAGCCATTTACGTGTTGAATGTTGTGATTGGTGGAGCCAAAGTGGGACCGTTTGAGGTGTCACTTTGGATTTCCAGACACATTTGTCTTGCGGTTTTGGCAGCTTGTTGCACTTCAGGTACAGATGTTAGCATCAAACTCATGACATCCCCTTTCCCCGAATAGGGGGGGCACTTGTGATGGCGGCCCCCTATGCCCCCCCCCTTTTCCTCTCCTTCCAACCACCTATCCATCAGCACATCTGCTTTTCATTTAAGACCGTACGTCTCCCAAGATTGGAACCCTTTAAACGCCAACACAAGCGCTCTCGCTCCAGCACTTAACACGATGTTTTGGCGACTTAAAAGGGAGAGGCGAGAATTATCGAAAATGAAGTGTCACCCCCCTCAAAAAAAAAATTACAGGCAATTACATACAATAATGGCGTCCTGCTGTTTTCTGCGTGATGTTGCGTTCAGTGTCGACAAGCAAGTTATCTCAACGTCCAATCCATTTGATTGCGATGGAATTAGTGAAATGCAGTCGTACCTCTACTTACAAATGCCCGCCTCCAAGTACAAATTTTCAGGTTACAAAATCCCTCTAAATCTTAATGCATTTCCTGTTTATTTATTCATTCATTATCTGTGTCCTCACAAGGGTCGCGGGGACGGAAAAAAAGATGACTGAATCGAGGGTACGGCCTATATGCGCATAAAAAGTCGACAGGCACGAAACTGCAAGTTAACAACGCCATGACGCCAAGACGCCATGACGCCAAGACGCCATGACGCCAAGACGCCATGACGTCAAGACGCCATGACGTCAAGACGCCATGACGTCAAGACGCCATGACGTCAAGACGCCATGACGTCAAGACGCCATGACGTCAAGACGCCATGACGTCAAGACGCCATGACGTCAAGACGCCATGACGTCAAGACGCCATGACGTCAAGACGCCATGACGTCAAGACGCCATGACGTCAAGACGCCAAGACGCCATGACGCCAAGACGCCATGACGTCAAGACGCCATGACGTCAAGACGCCATGACGTCAAGACACCACGACGTCAAGACGCTAGACCCTATCCCAGCTGACTTTCGGCACCCGTGAATTGGTGGCCAGCCAATCGCAGGGCACTTGAAGACAAAGGACAACCATTCAGGCTAGCACAATTTAGACTGTTAGCCAGCTAGCTAGCCTAGCGTGCATGTTTTTGGGATGTGGGAGGAAAGCGGAGTACCTGGAGAAAACCCAAGCAAGCCCTGGGAGAACACGCAAACTCCACACAGTGAGTACCAACCAACCTGGGGTTCGAACCCTCGACCACAGAACTGTGAGGCCGACGCGAGTCCATTTTGGGTCATTTTTGGTCGATATTAGAATGTTTAAAAGTCACTTTCATGGGATTTCTGAATATTAATAGTCATTTTTTCCCGTTGCAAACTAACGGAACCCCCCAGGCAAAATAAATTGGACGTCTAATGCTGTCAATGGCATGCAATGACTTAAAAACTATTTTTTTAATCAATTTAAGAGTTCGTTTTTTTTCAGAATAATTTAGATTGATTAACATTGTATTGAATTTTAAAAGAGTTTATAATTATGACAAAAAAAATTAAACGGAAAGAACAACAATTTAGCCACTAACGTGCTATATTAGCTCCAGCTTTTTTTGGTTTCTTGGCTCATTTTGATCCAAATTCTTCTCGCGGTCTTCTCGTGATGACATCATGCGACCACAACATGGCCTGAAAATAAATGAATTCATGTTTTCTTTGATTTATGCCATTTCATTTTAGGACAAGAAGTCAAATCTATTTGAAATGTGAGTAAATGGATTCATGAGCACGCTAAACATTCAACATCCAAGTCGAGGTACCACAGCAGTTTTTTTTTTCCAAGGCCGGGATTTACCATAAAAAAGGCTGCGTTTGAACCGAGCTGATTATTATAATCGCAAAAACTGAAGATAATTTGACAAACGGGCAAATTCGGGCAGACCAATGAAAAGACGGGATTCTGAAAATGAGAGATTTTATCCAGAAAGGGAAAAGTTGCCAAGATTAATCAGCTGCGATTTCTTGTGAAATGACAGCGGCCGCGGAACGCAACCGCGGAATACGAGAACATGTCGGCCAATGTTACCACTCGCAATTTGACCAAAAAACGATTCAATTCCGAGCAATTAGTGGATTGTGGGAGATTAATTGGGGAGACACGATACACAACAACCAGAAATGATTATTGACGCTGTCTCGTTATGACTAAAAATATTTGGTCTGGAACTACAAAATTGTTTTTTTTAATCTTTATTTATGTTACTGCACATGGATTTTTGAAAATAGACATTTATAAAATTGTATTGTATTTAATACTATTTTTTTTTAAATCCCAAAATGAATTTGTTCATTTTATTTCAAATGTATTTTTTTTTCATAAAACAGGTGCAGGCAAGATTAATAATGCAATTGGATGTCAAATGGGGGCCCCGAAATATTGGTTTGTGGGCCATTATTTGCCCCTGAGCCGCACTTTTGAGACCAATCCTATAGGAACATAATACAAAAAAAAATGTTTTTAAAAATGGATTTCGTGTCGAAAACTGTGAATAGCAGTGAAAGAGTTAAAATCGACAAATTAAAATAATCCACAAGCATATTGCAAAAAATACAAAATACTATATTACATATTTCTGTTTATATTCGTGATTTTTTTTGCCATATATCCAAAAGTTAAAAAAAATATTTAAAAAAGCATTAAATTATGGATGTGTAAGCAATGTAATTGCATTATTTTTGTATAAATTAAAATAATGCACATATAGATTAAAAAAACAATAATATTTATAGTATATATTGATATTTACATTAGTTAAACTTTTGCAAAAGTCAAGAAAATCACAATCAAGAGCGCTGACTTTGGATTATTTCTTATATATACGTAATTATCCAAATATTTAAACATAATTTGTCCATAAGCTATTTTTTGCGCTAATAACACTTTTCTATGGCTTAAATTGAATGCTTTTTTGTCATTTTACAATATAACAAGAATTAAAGCTTCACCATGTGCACAAATAACAACAAATTGTTACAATAACTGATAAAAAAATAAGCAAGTAATAAATAAATAAGTAGTCAACAAAATAAATAAGTAGTAGTCAACAATCAGGGGACTTACATGCAAAAATATGCGATATGAATGCTGGTTTATTATGCATTTATTTATTATATTGGAGTTACGGCAACAAAAAAATCTGCAATTATTTAAAAAATGAGATTTGAAGGCGGCATTAATTTAATTCCTGGTTGGACCGCTGTTTAAAAAGACCTTCAAACGGCAGATGTTTACAGAACGGATGGTGGGGAATCCGATTTCACTTCCTACTTCTACGTTACATCAGCCAAAATAACCAGATCTTATCATTTGAAATGAAAACCTCCTCCAAAAACACGTAACAGCTTGAACTTCTTACGTCTTCTTTTGAGTCGCGGTGGGCGCAATTGGGATGAATGGCGGCCCGGCGGTTCGTAGGAACCTCAAAACGCCGCAAAACTAACAGGAAGTGACCTGGAAATGGCCCAAAATCAGCAGGAAGCCACCAACGAACAAGAAGTATGCCAGGAAGTCCCCCCAAAAGTGATAGGAAATGATACAAAATTTACCGTAATTCACTGAAAGTACCATAAAACGTAAAAATGATTGGACGCAAAGTGATCTCAAAACTGTGAGGACGACCTGAAAACTAATCAGCCGCACTGCCGTTTTTTAAAATTTTATGTTATTGCTAAATTTTATATTATTGCTAAATTTTATATTATTGCTAAATTTTATATTATTGCTAAATTTTATATTATTGCTAAATTTTATATTATTGCTAAATTTTATATTATTGCTAAATTTTATATTATTGCTAAATGTTATATTATTACTAAATGATATATTATTGCAAAATGTTATATTATTGCAAAATGTTATATTATTGCTAAATTTTATATTATTGCTAAATTTTATATTATTGCTAAATTTTATATTATTATTAAATGATATATTATTGCTAAATGTTATATTATTACTAAATGATATATTATTGCTAAATTTTATATTATTGCTTAATTTTCTATTAATGCTAAATTTTCTATAAATGCTAATTTTTCTAATATTACTAAATGTTATATTATTGCTACATTTTATATTATTACTACATTTTATATTATTACTACATTTTATATTATTACTAAATGTTATATTATTACTAAATGTTATATTATTACTAAATGTTATATAATTACTAAATGTTATATTATTACTACATTTTATATTATTACTACATTTTATATTATTATTATATATTTATAAATATTTTAGCATGAAGTAGATGGAGGTGATTTTGGTTGGTCGGCCACCAAATGAAGTGGGAGGGCCCAAATTCCACCCCCGGGCCTCAAGTTTGATAGCTTTAATCTATCGTGGCCTACGCAATATGTCAATATGTTAAAGATTCTTTCATTTATTCGTTTTCTGAACCACTTTATCCTCACTAGGATCACGCGGGGTGCCAGACCCTGACTGAATTGGTGGCTAGCCAATCACAGGGCACGAGGAGACGGTCAACCAATCATACCTAGGGGAAATTTACAATGTTCAAACACGCTAGATTAGCATGCGTGTTTTTAGGATGTGGGAGGAAAATGTAGTACCCGGAGAAAAGCCACGCAAACTCCACACAGGTGGACCGACCTGGACAACCAATCACACTCATAGCTAGGGGCAATTTAGAGTGTTCAATTAGCCTAGCATGCATGTTTTTGGAATGTGGGAGGAAACCGGAGTACCCTGAGAAAAGCCACGCAGGCCCGGGCAGAACAGGCAAACTCCACACAGGTGGACCGACCTGGATTTGAACCCAGAACCCCAGAACTGTGAGGCTGGCGTGCCAACCACTCCTCCACCGCGCCGCCTATTTACTCATTCATTCATTTTCTGAACTGCTTTATCCTCATTAAGGCCGCGGGGGGTGCTGGAGAATACCCCAGCTGACTCCGAGCCAGAGGTGGGAGACACCCTGAATCGGCGGCCAGCCAATCGCAGGGCGCGATGGCCCGAACAGCCAATCACAGTCACACCTAGGGCAATTTAGCATACAATTAGCCTAGCATGCATGTTTTTGGAATGTGCGAGGAAACCAGGGTACCCAGAAAAAACCCACGCAGGCCCGGGGAGAACTTGCAAACTCCACACAGGTGGACCGACTCGGATTTGAACCCAGAACTGTGAGGTCGGCGTGCTAACCACTCATCTACCCGGTTAGATATGTTAAAGATAAAATATAAAAACCATCATTTGGATTGGACAGCCTTGTTTAAAGTAGCGTTTATATCCAAATGTAATCAAAAGCGAATTGTCTGATTATTGCAAGGCGGCTTTTTGAAGCATTTCGTGTTGTCCAAACCGCATTCGAGCTTAAATCAACAAACGGCGTCCTCCATCGCTTTCGCCGTAAATGCTAATGCACGTCAGCCATTTTGGCGGCCCGTCATTCCACCGTCGAAAAAAGGCCCGGCGAGGTTGGACGTCCGCGCCGCCGCCTGCCAAGGTACACTGATTTAACGGCGCGCACCGACAAGCGCCCTGTTTATTTTAGGGATGATGTCAAATGGCCGGAATCCATATTTCACATCAAATTGCTTTTAAAGGAGGCGAGGAAACAAACATTTGCATTTCAAAGGCTCTTCAAGTCAAAGGAGAGCAAACGCTTACTTACGCTTTTGCTTTTGGAAGGACGTGTTGGAAAAGAGGTCACGGCTAACTTGAATCATTTGTTTATGCTAGCCGAGTTTCGCCAAAAGTGTAAAAGCGGATTGGACGCTCGTGCCAAAATGGCCAAGTTAGAGAAAATGATTTCCTGGTTTTCTGCTTATTATCATCGGATTAGACTTGTTCTCACCGTAGACGGAATTCCAACCGCTAAAAAAGGACTACCGGATTTTCCGCACTATAAGACGCAAATAAAAGACTTCCAAGGTGCGCATTATAATCCGACACACCTTATAAATGGATGAATATGGTTTAAAGATTGTATGAAATTCCCTTCCGCTTCATAACACAAATCCTAACCACTCCTACAGCTCCATCTAGTGGATGTATAACATAAACCCCTACTAAGGACTGTCCGAAAGAGCCCAAAAAACTAATTACTGTATTTTTTGCACTATGTAGCGCAACCAAAAGACTTCAATTATTAAAAGCCAGCAATGAGCCTTATATATGGATCAATAGGGGTTAATTTAATTACTGCATTACGGAAATACTGACCACTACTACTTTTACTGCTACTACTACAGCTCAATCCAGTGGATGTATAGCACAATCTCCCACTACCATGACGACTACTACTACTACGACCACTACTACTACGACCACTACAACTACGACCACTACTACGACCACTACGACTACGACCACCACTACTACTACCACCACCACTACCGCTACGACTGCTGCTGCTACAACTACTACTACATCTCAATCCAGTGGATGTATAGCACAATCTCCCACTACCATGACGACTACTACTACTACGACCACTACTACTACGACCACTACAACTACGACCACTACTACTACGACCACTACAACTACGACCACTACTACGACCACGACCACCACTACTACTACCACCACCACTACCGCTACGACTGCTGCTGCTACAACTACTACTACTACCACCACTACTACTACTATTACTATGACTGCTACTACTACTACCACTACTACTACTATGACCACTACTACTACCACTACTACTACTACCACCACCACCACTACTACTACTACTACTACCACTACTATTACTTCTACTACAACTACTACTACTACCACCACTACTACTACTATTACTATGACTGCTACTACTACTACCACTACTACCACCACTACTACTAATACCACCACCACTACTACTACTACCACTACTATTACTTCTACTACAACTACTACTACTACCACCACTACTACTACTACTACTACTATTACTACATCATCTATTTTTAGCCATTTCAATGGGACAAATTAATTCAGTTATTGCAATTTGTTTTATCACAGAAGATTGGTTAATTTACATTTTAAAAAACAGAAACTATTCATTAAAAAAAACGATTGCACTTTAGTTGACATATTTAAGTGTTCAGATATTAGGATGTGTTTTTGCAAGATTTGAATGTGGCAACATAACACGCTTTTTCTATCCAAGTATATTATTATAATCATTTATTTCAGATCTACTGTCATTATTTTCTGTATAAAAATTGATTTTGGTGTTCTAAAAGTCTTTTTTTCAAACATGACTCTTGAAAAAGAGGGGGTCGTCTTATAATCGGGATCGTCTTATATTTGGGCCAATACAGTAATAGTAACCCGTATCTAGTAAATATAGCATTTTGACCGGGAGATTCAAAACGGGTCCGGCCCACGCGAGATGGGGTCGGCCTGAACGTGGCCTTGGAACCGAACTGAGTTTGCCACCTCTGGCCGAATGACAACAAAGGCAATCTTATTAGCGGCATGAAATCAGAGGCGGCAAAACTCGGGAGGGCTTCAACACCCGCATATCGAAAACGCTTACACGGCGAGAAGGTAAAGCTCTTTGACGGTGGCGCCGTCCGTGTGAAAGGCTGTACGTCGACCCCCCCGCCGCGCAAGATTCAATGCGGCCCTCGGTAACGTTTGGGGCTTTTCGACGAGGCCCCGCCGTGCCTTAGTGGGCCGAACCGCGGGAGCTAAACGTTCCCGCCGCCCCCGCCGTGCCTCCGCGGGCTCATGCCGAGGGTAAAAAGGGACGGCGGGTGTCGCAGGGGCTCGCCGCTAAACCCGAGCGTTGGCTGAGTGACGGCTTCCCGCACGCTAAGACAAGGCCGTGTTGGAGGTTTAAAAACAGGTTTCGAAAAGAAAGCGCGGCGGGGAAATATGTTGAACTTGAAATGACTTGGAAACGATTGTGAAAGACATTTAAGCTTTTAGTCGGGATTTTTTAAATACAGCAGCAGATTTGCAAAATTATATATATGTATACATATATATATGCATATATATACATATACACATATATATACACACATATATATACACATATATACACATATATATATACACATATATATACACATATATACATATATATATATATACACATATATACATATATATATACACCCACATATATATACATACATATACATATACACATACATACACACATACACATATACATATATATATGTATGTATATATATGTATGTATATGTATATATATATATGTATATATATATATGTGTGTGTATGTATGTATGTATATATGTATGTATGTGTGTATATATATACATATCGCATATATACATATATGCATATATATATATGTATATATGTATGTATATATATGTATATATGTATGTATATATATGTATATATGTATGTATATATGCGATATGTATATATACACACATTTATATACATATATATATATATACACACATATATACATATACACATATACACATGCATATATACGCATATATACACACATATGGAGACAAATTTACACACAAATTTTGTCGTAATCAAATTGCAATAGTTTTTCATTGTACGTTCTAAAATGAATGCAATGTATATCATATATTGAAGAAAGAATGACATTGATCATTTTCTCGCTCCAATGCAAAAAAAGAAAGAAATCAAATGTCCCAAAACGAGTCAATTTGCCTCCAAACTGACTTCCGTAACGTTAGCAAGCTATCTTAGCCCAGCCGGTGGTTTTAAGACGATCCAGCCCGTAACCTCTGGACGACTGTCGTTTTCTGGGGCACGCTTAGCACTTCAAGTATCGTCTTACCAACAAATTGTGAAAAGCCTTCAACGCGCTACGTCTGCGCGTCGCCGGGCGGAACGCACGCTAAGACGCGCTGTCAAAGCCTCCGCGGCGCCGACCTGGGTGACGCTCCGCGCAACAAGCAGCAGGTATTTGTTACTTAATCAGCCTTTAAATGAAGCCGGCGGGGGAGGGGCCGGGGGGGCGAGGAGGGGGCGGTTGGGGGTCGCTGTTATGACTGAGGGCCCCGTCGAGGAGACCCGGCCGGCGGCATTTGCAAAAGATTAGCCGGCGAGGGTCAGCTAAAGTGCACGGCCTATCGCTCTCATCTGCCGCTCGTTTTTGGAGGACTTCGCATTATGGGCCCGCTACTACGTCGTATTTTTTGTTGTAGTAAAATATACAAAAAAAAAACTGTTTTGATCTCGTTTGGAGTGGAGAGTAGAGTATTTCCACAACATTTTTATTCTATTAAAATATGCAGGCAGCGTGGTAGAGAAGTGTTTAGCGCATCGGTCTCACAGCTCTCGGGTCGTGGGTTCGATCCCAGGGGAGTCCTCACTGTGTGGAGTTTGCATGTTGTCCTCGGGCTTGTGTGTTTTCTCCGGGTACTACAATTTCCTCCCACATACCAAAAACATGCATGCTAGGCTAGCTAATTGAGCACTCTAAATTGCACCTAGCTACAATTGCTAGCGGCTGACTGGTTAGCGAGTCTGCCTCACAGTTCCGAGGTCGTGGGTTCGATCCCAGGTGGGTCCTCACTGTGTGGAGTTTGCATGTTCTCGCTAGGCTTGTGTGGGTTTTCTCCGGGTACTCCAGTTTCCTCCCACATCCTAAAAAACATGCATGCTAGGCTAGCTAATTGAGCATTCTAAATTCCCCCTAGCTACAATTGCTAGCGGCTGACTGGTTAGCGCGTCGGCCACACAGTTCCAAGGTCGTGGGTTCGATCCCAGGTGGGTCCTCACTGTGTGGAGTTTGCATGTTCTCTCTAGGCTTGTGTGGGTTTTCTCCGGGTACTCCAGTTTCCTCCCACATCCTAAAAAACATGCATGCTAAGCTAGCTAATTGAACGCTAAGTTGCCCGGCAGCTGACGGGTTAGCACGTCGGCCTCAGAATTCTGTGGCCCCTGGGTTCGATCCCAGGTGGGTCGTTACTGTGCGGAGTTTACATGTTCTCCACGCGCTTGCGTGGGTTTTCTCCGGGTACTTCGGTTTCCTTCCACATCCCCAAATAGTTCATGCTCGGCTAATTGTATGCTATATTGACCTTAGTTACAATTGGTTGTTCTTTTTTTCTCCATGTGCCCTGCGATTTGCTGCCCACCGATTCAGTGCCTCCCCTGCCATTTAGCTGAGATAGTCTCCAGCACCCCCCACAACCCTTGAAAATGAATGACTGATTATGTATAATAGAATAGACATGTGTGTTGTCCTCTCATTTGAAGGGGCCCCAAGCCTACCTCTGCCCCTTACCCCGAATTTCTTAAGTCCGCCCCTGTGTCCGGGTGACAGACACGGCCAGATAATCATATTATTATTATTATTATTTTTAAAAAAGCAGGGGGCGGCTTTGGATTGAATTTAGTAAAGATGTCGTGGTTAAAAAGCGAGCGTGATCCCCCTTGACAGAAAGGCAGAGTCAACATGACCAACTTTTGCTTTGTTGTGAGCAAGGAACGTTCCGTTTTTATGTTTATAAAATACAACAACAATAAAAAAACAATAGTCCACATGGTCCCGTCCCAGAACTCTAATCCAAAACAACTGTGGGGGAACAATAAAATCATTTGTCACGGGAGAGAAGGGATCAGATAGATTGCAAAGAGCGTTTTTTTTGGCTCACCACTTGGCCCAGTGCTCGGCACCTGGTTGTGGCCATTTTGACGTGTTGGGATACATTTCAATCTTCAAAGCAATTATGCGGGAGCGCAAAGTCGTCGGATGATCCCAAATTGGGCTTTTTAGGCGCCGCTGATTAACAAAGTGAAGTAACGCAAAAAGACAGACGGAAAAAAGCGCTGTTAAATGTCTGGAAATGGCCAACAGATTCGGTTGGCTGAGGAGAAATGGCTTATGTAATGCTACTTTTTCCAAGTTTAACTTTTTACATTTTTACCTTCTACACCACGTGTGTCAAAGTGGCGGCCCGGGGGCCAAATGTGGCCCGCCGCATCATTTTGTGTGGCCCGAGAAAGTAAATCATGAGGGCCGACTTTCTGTTTTAGGATCAAATTAAAATGGAGAGTATAGATGTATATTAAATTTCCTGATTTTCCCCCTTTTAAATCAATCATTGTCATTTTTTAATCCATTTTTTCTGTGTTTTAAGTTCAAAGATCATTTTGTAAAATCTAAAAAAATATATAAAAAAAGCTAAAATAAACATTATTTTAGATCTATAAAAAAAATGATTATTCAGGGATTTTAATCTAGTTCTTTTAATCCATTTATAAAAATAAAAAAATCTAAATATTATATCTAAAATGGTCCGGCCCATGTGAAATCAAGTTGACGTTAAAGCGGCCCGCGAACCAACCCGAGTCTGACACCCCTGTCCTACACCAAAGCGTGGCTCTCGAGCCGTATGCGGCTCTTCGCTTCTTAGCATATTTAGCTCTAATGTTTATTCTCTCTTAAAAACAGTCCAATTCATCAAGACACATTTTAAACACAAATCACACATTATTTAAAAAAGAATTTGGCAGATTGGAATTTTTTAATGCTAGCTTTGACTCTTATGGTTTCAAATTTTGGCTCTTTGTGTCCGATTTATTCGCCACCCCTGTAATACACTATACTTCTTATACTGCTAAACTTTCAACACAAAAATTCAAAACAAACCAGAAATCAGTCAAATTGACTGCCATCTGTGTTTTAGTTCATGTCGGTTGTTTTGTGATTTATTATTTCTTACCTGGCAACCTCGGCCAATTGCTCCCCTTATTAATTATTGCAATTCCCCTTATTAAGCCATAAAAAAACGTACAAATACAACGCGGCACATATTTACTCACATAGGGCGCACTTAAGTCTAAAATTTTCTCCAAAGTGGCCAATCAGTATGCAGTAAATTCAAGATCCTGTAGATGTCGCTGTATGACGCTAACAGCTTGACTGTCTGGGTACATTGCTTGCTAACACGCTATATTTATATAGTGAAAAGGCTGGATTAGAGCCGAAATGGCTAAAACGAGATCGTTTTTTTAACAACAACAAAACGTACTTGGAAAAAAATCCAGTACAAAAGTTGTTATATGGCGTACACAATTTTAAATCGATCAAAAAACGTATAATATACTGGAAAAACGTAGTTGACAGGTACGTTATTTACTCTCAAATTCCCCCAAAACTCAGTGACCTAGCGCCGTCATTAGCCCAGAAAGATGAGCGTTAACATTACCCCCATCCATAAGAAATAAGTCATTCCTCCCTAACGCTGTCTTTCCATGAATAAGCTCTAATAAACAATTGCAAAGTGTACCCTGGACTTTCCGACGTATTTTCCTGGGCAGCGCCAAGCGATGGCGGCGCGCTTCCTGGCAGCGAGAGAACGCGTGAACACGAGTGAGAATAAAAGCGGAGATTTCTGCTCTAATGAAGACATAAAAATAAAACTACCTCGGCTCACGCCGGCTCCAAGCCAGACTGGAATTAATGAAAACCAGGAGCACCCTTATAAAAATAAAAAATACAAAAAATGCGTCAGACCGAATGATGTCAATTGAACGCTAGCATAGCATGCATGAGCAAATTATTCAATATTGACTACTACTTATTTATTAGGTTGGCTACTTATTTATTACGTTGACTACTTATTTATTACGTTGACTACTTATTTATTACGTTGACTACTTATTTATTACGTTGACTACTTATTTATTAGGTTGACTACTTATTTATTAGGTTGACTACTTATTTATTAGGTTGACTACTTATTTATTAGGTTGACTACTTATTTATTAGGTTGACTACTTATTTATTATGTTGACTACTTATTTATTATGTTGACTACTTATTTATTATGTTGACTACTTATTTATTATGTTGACTACTTATTTATTATGTTGACTACTTATTTATTATGTTGACTACTTATTTATTATGTTGACTGCCTATTTATTATGTTGACTACTTATTTATTATGTTGACTGCCTATTTATTATGTTGACTACTTATTTATTATGTTGACTACTTATTTATGTTGACTACTTATTTATTTATTACTTTATTTATTTTTATTTATTTTTTTAATATTGATCTGTTCATGTTTGTTGTTATTTTTACACTTGCCTACTTATATATGTAATGACTACTTATGTTGACTACTAATTTATTATGTTTACTACTACGTATTTATCATGTTGACTACTTAAATATTGATTGGTTTTTTTAAATTTAATGATGACTAAATCGAGGGTACGGTTATATGCGTATAAAAATACACCATGCAAAAAACTGCAATTTGACGGAGTCATGACACGATGATGTCACGACAAAATGGCACCGTTGCGTGCACCGGGACGTCATGACGCAAGCGAATGCCGATACGGTCATCAAGGTTCTTATCAAGATAGACTTTTTTCTTTTCAAATTGAATAATTGGATATTTTGAGATTTTCCCTTCGAAGCAATAGATTTGTACTCCCTATTAAAACAATGAATATGGGGGTGAAAATTGGGAATCAGTGGGGCGGCTTATATGCGAGAAATTGTCAAAATCGAACATTTCAAGGCAATTTTCAGGGTGCGGCTTATATGCGAGTAAATATGATTATGTTAAAAGCTAGTGATAGTTGGACGTTAAAGTGTAAGAGCGACTTTGAGCCTTAAATATACTCCAAGGCCTAAAAATAAATATTGGGGTCAAGTACAGTATTTGTACTCAGTTACTTGGCCGCCGTCTCAAGTGCGGCGCTGGGATTCTTCCTGTATGAAACACGGCCACGTCGGCGCCAAGAAAAGCAAGTGGCGCAGGCCAGATGGAAATCCAAAAGCCGGCCGGTCGCTAAGTCACACGCAGAGTTGAGCGGCCGCTGTCTGAAAAATGTGTGAGTCAAGCGGTCGGGGGAGGAGTTTATGCCACCCCCTGGTGGCCTAGGTGCACACATGGGCGGAATGGGCACGATGGCTATTGAGATAAAGCGAGAATGATGTCGAGAAATGTAGCTATGGTGTTTACGTATTAGCTGGCATGGGTGGAAATAGACGTCCAATCCATGTTTTAGCAGGAGTGAATGTTTCGGGGGTGGGAGTTTGTTCGTAGATGTTTTTGAACTGGGAGGGAATAGTTGTCTAATCCATTTAAAATAGGCGGGGCTTGCCGGGAGAGACAAATAGTGATGTACAGTAGTACCTCGACATATGAGTGCCCCGACATATGAGCAATTTGAGATAAGAGTAAAATTTTGAGCAAATATTTATCTTGACATACAAGTAAAATTTTGAGCAAATATTTATCTTGAGATACGAGTACAATTTTGAGCAAATATTTATCTTGAGATAAGACGAGTAAAATTTTGAGCAAATATTTATCTTGAGATACGAGTTAAATTTTGAGCAAATATTTACCTTGAGATACGAGTAAAATTTTGAGCAAATATTTATCTTGAGATACGAGTAAAATTTTGAGGAAATATTTATCTTGAGATATGAGTAAAATTTTGAGCAAATATTTACCTTGATATACGAGTACAATTTTGAGCAAATATTTGTCTTGAGATACGAGTACAATTTTGATCAAATGTTTACCTTGATATACAAGTAAAATTTTGAGGAAATATTTATCTTGAGATGCGAGTAAAATTTTGAGCAAATATTTATTTTGAGATACGAGTACAATTTTGAGCAAATATTTGTCTTGAGATACAAGTACAATTTTGATCAAATATTTGTCTTGAGATATGAGTAAAAATGTGTTCAAATATTTATCTTGAGATACAAGTACAATTTTGATTAAATATTTGTCTTGAGATATGAGTAAAATTTTGTGCTAATATTTATCTTGAGATGCGAGTAAAATTTTGAGCTAATATTTATTTTGAGATACGAGTAAAATTGTGAGCAAATATTTATCTTGAGATACGAGTAAAATTTTGAGCAAATATTTATCTTGAGATACGAGTACAATTTAGATCAAATATTTATCTTGAGATACGAGTAAAATTTTGAGCAAATATTTGAGATACGAGTAAAAAAAATTAGCAAATATTTTTCTTGAGATACGAGTAAAATTTTGAGCACATATTTATCTTGAGATACGAGTAAAATTTTGAGCAAATATTTATCTTGAGATACGAGTAAAATTTTGAGCAAATATTTATCTTGAGATAGGAGTAACATTTTGAGCAAATATTTATCTTGAAATACGAGTAAAATTTTGAGCAAATATTTATCTTGAGATATGAGTAAAATTTTGAGCAAATATTTATCTTGAGATACGAGTACAATTTTGATCAAATATTTGTCTTGAGATATGAGTAAAATTTTGTGCAAATATTTACCTTGAGATACTAGTAAAATTTTGAGCAAATATTTATCTTGAGATAAGACGAGTAAAATTTTGAGCAAATATTTATCTTGAGATACAAGTAAAATTTTGAGCAAATATTTATCTTGAGATACGAGTAAAATTTTGAGCAAATATTTATCTTGAGATACGAGTAAAATTTTGAGCAAATATTGGATGGAGGCGGGGCCAATAGAGCCAAATAGGTATCAAAATTTAAAACAATTAGAATTAAGTTTAGTGTAAGGTTAGATTAAACTTATTTTTGAGTGTCTGCATCGTAATCCAAGTTCATTTAAATCTATTTATATTATGTAACGAGCGCGTTGCCGTGGCTTTTTACACTTACAAGCTGTTTTGCAACTGGTTCCATCTCGATCATGCGCATGTGTGTGCGTGTGTGTAATTCCCAATTCCTGGCAGCTTGATCCCCTCATCAGTGAAAAGTGTAGCGTCCCAAGCTTGTGTAAGCACTTTTTTTTTTAGACACGATGCGTACTAAAAATAAATCTTTTTACAAGGCGCGTGCGAGCGTTTTCTTGATTAGACCGGAGGCCTCCAGCACTTTTATTTTATTTACTCGCTTTTCCAGAAATATTTCAACACTTTTTCTAAACAGTGTCATTATTTTGTTGCCCTTCTTGACAGGTTAACCGTGCCCAACCATAACAAAAAATGATAACTGGGGATGGGCAAAAGCTCAAAACATCCTGTTTTATGACTGGAATTATGGATTGGTTATGAAATTTCACGTCTTGGTCAAATGGGAAGTGTTTGTTTTAGGCTTTGGCAATTTTATGATGGAGATCGTAGCGCGAGAGGGAAAAAAATGAGGTCGGTTTCAGTGACATATTTAATTTAATCAAATGCAGCTTGCATTTATTAGTTTGGCGGTCCCAAAATTTCAAGCTGTTTATTAGACGGCATTTGAGGCCAATTGAAAAACTAAACGTACTAAAAATGAACTCATTCTTTTAATGCTAACAAAATTGAAGATGCCATTCACTCGCTGACAAACAAAATAGCATCGCGTCATCGTATTCATTCATTTTCTGTACCGCTTATCCTCACAAGGCTCGCGGGGGGTGCTGGAGCTGACTTTGGACACCCCTGAATCGTTGGACAGCCAATCGCAGGGCACAATTAAACAGCCAACCAATCATACCTAGTAGCAATTTACCTTGCAGGTTTTTGGGATGTAGTTTATGCAAGATATGTATGTTTTTTTCTTGAATTTCATTCATATACGTCAAAATAAATTTAGTTTAGCGTTTTATCTGTTTATCTTTTCTCTATTTTGAAATAAATGACCGTATCGGGATTTTCTTGCGTCATGACGTCACGGCGAACGCAACGGTGCCATTTTGTCATGACGTCATCGTGTCACGGCGCCGTCAAATTGCAGGTTTTTTTGCATCTCGTGTTTTTATGCGCATATAAGCCGTACCCTCGATTCAGTCATCATTTTTTGGTCCAAACAAAAGGTTTATATGCGAGTAAATACAAAAATATATCAAGTTATGGAGTTTAGACAATACAATAACGCCATACAGCGATCTATTTTTGGAGCCTGACATTTGGAGATGCTGGTTCCCACGGTAAACGCTTAAGCCCCCCAAAAGCTGGCCTCATCTGCAATATTGAGGTGATTCAGCGCTTACATCAGCGCCGTTTCCTCTCTGACTCAGGCGACGTTCTCCTTCCATGAGCCGGCGTTCTCCGCCGTCTGCTCCGCCAGACGAGACATTTTTACGGGAATAGCGCTGAGGAATCGTCAGAGCGAAGCGGCCTTTATGAATCAGCGCTATTTAACGTGCTTCCCAGGCAACAGCTGCCATGTTTGAAACGTAAATCACTGCGAAGCACTTCTCGAGATTCAACCCCAAATCCCACATTCTGCGACACAAAACCAAAACAATGAAATAAAAAAATTGTCATCTAAATTAAAAATGTATCATCCTGAATGACAAATTAGAATGTTTACTTTTATCAAATACCTCCCAAAAATTCAAAACACACAAATAATTACTTCAACCCATTTTAAAAAAAACATGATTAAAATAAATAACTACAATTTTTTTTAGTAACATTTTTTTCTAAACAAGGCCTAGCGGACGAGTGGTTAAGCCGTCGGCCTCACAGTTCTAGAGTTGTGGGTTCGATCCCACGTCGGTCCTTACTATGTGAAATTTGCATGGTCTCCCCAGGCTTGCGTGGGTTTTCTCCGGGTGCTCCGGTTTCCTCCCATATCCCCAAAACATGCATGCTAGGCTAATCCTATCCTAAATTGTTCCTCGCTATGATTGGTACCCTTTGTCTCCTTGCACCCTGCGATTAGATGGCCACCAATTCAGGGTAGGCTCCAGCACCCTCTGCGACCTGGGTGAGGATAAACCATTTAGAAAATGAAAGTATTTGCTTTTAACTCTCCTTTTTCACAAGACATTTTTAATGGCCACATTGCATTCTATGACTACGTGGACAAAAAGAATGAGCCACAAAAAGATTCGATTCCCATCTTTCCTCATAAAAAAATATGACTCTTTTAATTATTTGCTAGCAACTAGCCGAAGTTCGGAAAAGCCCCAAAAAAGCTCCATTACTCATCCTCTCTTAAATCCGGTCAATAGACGGACGGACAAACGGACGGAGAATGGAAAAAGGTGAACCAATCACTGCGCTACCTCCAAAAACTTTCCACAAAAACTCAAGCGAGCTATCAAATGATGCGAGAGCGCACGCTTCACTCCAAACCAGATATTCTTTTTCAGGGGGTGGAACGGGTACTGTATTTTTTTTCCTTTTTTTATGAGTAGCTATTAATATTTATAGCGGCACATCGGGCGAAGAATGCAAGACAATTTTGTACAAAAACACAAAGTGGCGAACGACTTGGAAAAACTTCAACGGCGTCGACGAAAACGAATTAGCGTGGTTAGCGTAGTGACCCAAAAATATTTGAAATGACGAATTCCCATTGGCCGGTGCCGGATGTAATAAGTGACAAAAAGGGAATTCCATCGCTCGGATTTATGTCCGTAAACGCCGATAAAGCCTTTGACTCCCAGCGTCTGATTTTCATGAACATGACGGGCAGAGTTAGCTCGAAAAAGCAACGGCTGCAGTTTCAATTTGGGCTCCAGATGGACCAAAGGGAAGCGAGTCACGTGATCCACGTGAAATGCGGCTTCGCGCAAACGACCGGCGAGCGCTCGGATTGCCGTTAGCGGCGTTCCCGTTCACCGCGAGATCGCTAAACTGTAAAACAGGGGTGGCGAAACTAGCGGCGTAGGGCGCGTTCGGGCCTTGAACCGTTGGCCGGGACTTAACGACGCCGCAAACCCAGCATCGAGCGACTTTTTTACTGTAAAACCGCATCGTTAGTGGAAGATATTCTTAAAAATATAAAGATATCTAAAAAAAAAAAAATCAGAATGCTGCTTCGGCCCGAATATAAGACGATGTTTTTTTTGCATTGAAATAAGACTGAAAAAGTGTCCGCCGTCTTACATTCAGGGTGTAGACATTATACCCATTCACCATGCTAGATGGCGTCAGATAGCTTTAAACACTTTGATAGCCAACTGAATTGTGTGATTGCGCTTTAGATTACATATACGAATACGAATATATTTTTATACTCATTTGTTTTGAGAAGTACTGTCGTTATTTTGTGTATAAAAACTGAATCTGGTACTCAAAAAGTCATTTCGCGAACTTGAGTCTTGAAAGTCGTCTTATAATCGGGGTCGTCTTATATTCAGGCCAATACGGTAAACACTTCACAAAGTCATTACAGAACAGGGGTCTCAAATACGCGGACCCAGGGCCAGAAGCGGCCCGATAGGGAGTCCAATTGTAGCTCATTCTTACTGTACGTAAAGAATTAATGACTTTCAATTTTCTGACGAGGGCGCCGCATAACCAGAAGTTTGCGAGTGGTGTGGGGCGGGGTGGGGGGGCACAATGGGACGATTCATGGTCGGGACGGAGCGCCCCGGGCACGCGATAAACGCGTCGCGAGGACATATGGTTCGTGTTTAGCGAGAAGAAACAACAATCAAATACGTTGATCCTCCCCTTCTCGCTGCAAGGATGACTGCTAATAGAAAAGTCTGTTGTGTCTAATCACCATTTAGGAACAGGTAATTACCTCCGCTCGCTCTGGAGCGAGCCATCGAGCGAGCGAACGCACGCACGCCTTGCGCTCAAAATGCTCCGTTCGCTCTTGGGAAAAGTAAGTGGAAAGAAAATCAAATGTTTGTTGCGAAACAATAAAAGCTTACAACCTTTGTCACAGTGATGGATGCGCAAAACTTGCCAGAAGTCGCATTGCGGTTGGTTTGAAACGGAGGGGGGCGGAGTCACGTGGTTGAAAAAATAGCGGTCAAAAATGAGAGGAAAATTCAATATATTGAGTTACTTGTCAGAAAATGATAGGTAAATTAACTTATATATATATATATATATATATATATATATATATATATATATATATATATATATATATATATATATATATATATATATATATATATATATATATAATATTTGGCATTTCTGAACAATAGGAAAGCCTATTTTTTAAATGTTGTGGCCTTGAGGGTGAGATGGCTGTTTTTTAATCATTTTTGGGGGGCAGAATCTGAAGCGGATCTCGGTTCTTGTTGGGTTCTGGAAACTATAAAAACACTGGGAAAAAAAACGTACAATGAATATGGAAAAAAAAATAGCTATGCCTGCAAAGTGTTTTCACAAAGGAAGTCAGTGTGTTTGTGTGTGCGTAACGACAACAAAACTTGGATTGCGAACTCAAAAAAAAAAAGAAAAAAAGCTTGTAAAATGTTAAAATAATAATAGTCATGTTCCTTTTTTTCCTTGGTGGGTGTTTTTAAGTGTCTAGGTAAGGTAAGATAATTTCAATAGATTTCAAAATAAGAGCAAAGCAATCTAAATGACATTCCCCAATGAGATTGTGTATGATGGTGTCACTGGTTGACTAATTTGAAACGATTTTTTTTTTTAAATTATCATTTACAAATATTTAACATTTGCTAATACTAATTTAATGCCCCAAAAAAATCACTTGCCTTATAAAAGGTTAAAGGTCTAAAAGCTGTCCATTTTACGATAGTGACGATACCGAAAGGCTTCATTTCTAACTGAATTCCTCATGATACCAAATATTGCGAAAAAGAAAATAATCACTAAAAATATATAATAATTGCTAATATCAAGTTTCTGAAGGACCAAAAATATATATCACTTGCCTTATAAAAGGGTCAAAGGTCTTATGTCAAATTTTGAATAGCGGTCCACTTTAGTGACTCTCCCTGGAAGGGTTAAGTTTAGTTTGTATTGCTAACTTTATTTTTAAAGAATATATTAGTGATCCATAAACTGAAAGAATCTCATATTTGCTGATATTAATTACCGAAAAAAGTCCCTTTTTCTCTAAAGAGTCCTATTAGGATTTGTTCGCATCTACGTTACTTTATTGACTGTCCCTAATTGGGTAACTTTGTAAATGTATTTATTTATATTTTTTAAAAGAATACATTAGTGATTCATAAACTGAATGTCATATTTCCTGAAATTAATGACTGAAAAAGTCACTTTTTCCTCTAAAGAGTCCTATTAGAATTTGTTTGTGTCTACATTACTTTATTGACTGTCCCTAATTGAGTTACATTATGAATGTATTTATTTTATAAAGTACAACAGTGATTCATAATGTGAAAAAAAACATATTTGCTAATACTTTTGTTTGTTAATAGTCATTTTCCCTATAAAAGCCATATATTGGGTTGTCTACATTTGGTCCAGAGAAGTGACCAGGATTATTATAAACAAAACTAAAGGTCTCCAAATCTATAACTGTCTTCGCATTTTTATGGGGTTTATTTTTTATTTTTTTTATTCTATTATTTAATTTTTTTGTGGGTGGGGGACCCCGATGGAACCCGACCGAACCCGAAGTCTCGCTTTTCCTACCTTGCGCCTGAGGAAACGTGAAGCAGGAGCGCGGAGCTTTAGCGGCCACGTGCGCCTCGGCGGCCGGCGCGGAGGCTCCGTCGGCCGGCCGCTTTCCGGCGGACTCCCGGTCGCTCTCCAGCTGCTGCGGGTAGTAAAGTGGAGCTCCTCCGAAGACGGCTCCTCTCCGTCCCCACGTGTCCGCTCGTCCGCCGACGCCGACGCCCAAGTCGAAGGGGAACGTCGCCTGACAGCGACCGAGCATCCCGGAGGGCGCTGGAGCCGAGTTGTGCATCGGGAAGTCGCCTTGTCGTTTACCTGGGAGATGCGGAGCGGTTAGTTGGGACTTGGTTTTGGGCTCGAGGTGGGCTGCATCGATATCGATCGGCGCATTATCGTCTATCGGAAGGACGTGAGAGGCTGATCGATAGCATCCTCGGTTCTGATTGAGAATCACCATCACTCTCGGGGTTTTTGCTCTCTCTCTCTCGCTCACTTTTCTCTCTGATTGACGCCAGATTTGTGGACGCTCGGACGCACCAATGACGACGCGGTGTGGGTTTCAAAATAAACTGCATGGGGAATCAGCTAAAATATCGACTACGATATTTAAAATGACGATATTTGGCAGGGTGGGTATGAGTCGTGTTCAGTTGGGTCGTTTGGAGAATGTTTTTTGTTAGTTTGCTCGGATAATGTTGTGTTATTATGAAAATGACTTTTTTTGTGATTTAAAATTGATTCGAAATAGGACGTTTTCATTAGTTGTTTTGCAGCGCCATCTAGTGGTCACTGTTAGAGCGTGGTGGACTTTTTTTTTTAAATGATTCGATATGATTTTTGTTTGCTGATGTCAAATGATCTGAAATTATTTTTTTCTTTGTGCATGTGTCCTTTATTGATATTAAATATCAATTTTCGTATATTTTTACCCAATAGCAACTTTATCTTTCAAATCTAGTCAACATTAGCTTTTCATATTTTGACATATTTGGAGGACATTAGCATACATCACATTTCATGGCAAAACATTATTTTGCTACATATTTATAATTATTTACAATGATAGACCCTTTTGTCAAAAATATTGCATTCTTTTTTCATTTTTACTTGCAAAAAAAGACATAATAATGATTCAGCACCCCAAAACTATGCAAGATTTGTATGAATTTTTGGCAGGTGAAATAAATTATTTTAAAAAACCTGATTCATAGTGTTACATATATTTTTGAGTGTGTTCTGCTCATGTATATTTTTCTTCATTATTTTCCAACTTTGAAAGCAAAACTGGAAACAATTTATTCACATTTGTATACTTGCTTCATTTTTGATGTCATAAAATCCCCAACATACTGTATACGCTTACAGATTTAGCCATTTTGTGTCTTTTTTCTTCCTTTTTTAAATGTTCTCTACTTCATAACTCAAATCTGCTCCTGTAGACAGTACACAAAGCCCCAAAAAACAAAACTGTGATTCTTACATCTTTACAACACTGTAGTTTCATTTCGTCACACATTTGTTTACCTGAGATATTCAACCAAATAACAACCCCCCACCCCCCCCATTTGTTTTTATCCAAGAAAACTGCATGCTAGCAGAACGCAAAAAAACTTATTCCGAATGTGACATTATCTTCTGTTTGAAGATTCTTTCGTGGGCGGAGCCAAGGCAGTTGGCCGGACCATTTAAGATATATTTAGATTTTTTTTCAATACATGGATTAAAAGAACCGGATTAAAAGCCCTGAATATTCCGTTTTTTATAGATCTAAAACAATGTTTATTTTAGTTTTTTTTTTTCATGTATTTTTAGATTTTACAAAATGATTTTTGAACTATAACAGAAAAAAATGGTTAAAATAGGACTATTATTGATTTAAAAGGGGGAAAATCAGGAAATTTAATATACATCTATACTCTTCATTTGAATTTGATCCTAAAACAGAAAGTCGGCACTCATGATTTACTTTCCCGGGCCACAAAAAATGATGCGGCGGGCCAGATTTGGCCCGAGGGCCACCACTTTGACATGTGATCTAGGATTTAAATTCACTACCCAGCCTTTTCTGTAATTTTGGGGGATGCATTTGTTTCCAGAAAAATATGCTCTGCTACCTTTTAAAGTCACGTCATGTCATCTTTAACACTTCACTTCAAATACCGTATTTTCTCGCATATAAGCCGCCTCCGTGTATAAGCCGCACCCAAAAATTGCCTTAAAATTGTTGAATTTTACAATTTCTCTCGTATAAGCCGCCCGATGCACAATTTTCGCCTCTATATTAATGGTTTTAAATGGGAGTACAAATGTGTTACTTGGAAGGGAACATTTTAAGAAAAAAATCATTGCATGTGGTATTTTCAGTTATTTTTTTCTCTTGAATTATATTCATTAGCATTTTCTCTGTTTATCTTTTCTCTATTTTGAAATAAATGACCATATTGTCCACATTATCTTGCAGTTTCGTGCATGTCAAGTCTAATTTATGCGCATATAAGCCGTACCCTCGATTCAGTCATCATTTTTTTAGCGACAAATACAGCATAAATGCGAGAAAATAAGTTAATTAGACACTAATATATACGCACAGCAATTGACCTGAATGCCCGTTTCAGTGCCCTTAAGTTAAAAACAAACAACAACAAAAAACACTCAAAAAAAAGAAGAGTTTCAAAGTATAGTAGGCTTTTTTAGGCACAGGTTCGCATCAGTGTACTGAAAGAATACTTGGGTGGTACTGGAAAAAGTATATACCTCCACGATGGGCGTGTCAAAGCATCCCAAAGCCTTTGGCGTAAGTGATGGCTTTGAGGAGTCTCTCCCGCAGCTTCTCCTTGGAGGAATATTCCGGAAAGAGGAGCGCGTTGAAGCAAGTGTGAGAGGTCGGTAGCCTGCAAGACAACGCCATGGACTATACATCATTGAGCCAAGATGGCGGCGCGCACGGGTGCAGTGGCTCTTTGCTCTCCAGTTTGGTGCTTTGTTTTTTTGTGCAATATGTTACATTGTGCAATACTTTAGAATTTAACTTGCCCGGACGTGACTTTTTTATATTTTTTTTATTACTTATTTATGTTTTTACTGGGGGGAAAAGCACTTTGTGGAGTAACACCATCAATTTCGTTATACGCAGCTGTGTATAATGACAATAAAGGCTTTTGATATGCATTGTGTATCAAAACTAGTAAAAAATAAAAATCATGCTTTTTTTTTCAGCAATTTACATGAAAAACAATTCAAATGTTAGCATTTTTTCGCTGTTTTAACCTTCCATGACGATTCAATCTGAAACGCAACATCATGTTCTAAATAAGTTTTGCATTTTCCGCATTATCAAAACGTTCCATTATTTTGAAAGTAACGCGCTCAGTTCCTTTTAAATGATGTCAGTTTTTCCAAGTTTTAGCGACGTGTGTTAGCTAAAACAAAAATGCGAGTAATAATAAAATTTGCAGTTTGTTTTTTTAATTCTTTCAAAGAAATAACTTTTGGCAAAAAAGCAACTATTTGAACGTTTTTCGAAAATTACATCCTATTGAGCTTTTTTTTTTTAATTTTCAGAACCGCTTGTCCTCACAAGGCTCGCGGGGGGTACTGGAGCCCATCCCAGCTAACTGCAGGCACCAGGCAGGGCCAATTGCAGTATTTTTGCACATGTCACCAGTAAATGCCAGTATGAAAAGGGGTCACAAAATCTAAAAATTCTCTATATCCAGATTTTGACTGTGATTTTGATGTTTGGCAGCTTTTTCACAGTGTTTTTTTGGTATTTTGGACCGAGGGAGGGAGGGAGGAGGTATGGCATACCTGTTGGAGTCAGAGCCGTTTTTAGCGATGATCATTTTGATCTTGCCGAGGCCACCGACTGGGGCTCTGTCCGTGCCGGTGGTGAACTGCAAGAACTGCTTCTTCTGCTCTTCTCCAAAAGAGTGCAGTGTTGCCCAAAAATCTCTACAAGAGCCAATTGCAAAAAAAAATGTAGTAAGGCTGACCGATTGTTTTGGTTGGCGACTAATCGTTTCAGGGAGAAATTATGATTTTTATTCTCAATGTTTTCCGAAATAAAAGGTATACTGAATTAGCAAGAGTTAATTTTTATAGATGGTGATAAGAATCATCAATTTCCATTTGGACTATATTTATTGTTTTTTTTTCTATTTTTGTATTTCAATTAATTCAAAAAATTAAATAGTTAAGGACCAGGCAGAAAATAAACATTTTTCCTCATTTTTGTAATATTTTTAAAAATTGAATAGTTAAGAACCAAGCAGAAAATATTTCATTTCTTTTGTATTATTTAAAAAAAAATTAACTAGTTAAGGACCAGGCAGAAAATATTGACATTTTTCCTTTTATTTTTAAAATTTGTATTAAAATTCAAATAAATAGACAAAGGGTAGTTTCTTTTTGCGGATGTTAACAAAAAGTCATTTTAGGTATATTTCGTAATTAAAATATTTTAACAAACAAATAACTCTTAATAATTATTTTATAATATGTCAGGATGTTTGCCATTTTCTCCTTCATTTTTATATTAAAGCACCCGAAAAAAAAAAAGTATTTTTAAAAAAATGATATATTTTCTTTAAAAAATACACAAAAATAAACACAAATATTTCTCATTTAGAGTTAAAAAAATAAAATAAAAATAAAAATATTTTCATTAGCATTTTATCTGTTTATCTTTTCTCTATTTTTAAATAAATGACCGTATGTCTTGCGTTATGGCGTTTGGTCTTTGTCACCTTGCAGTTTTGTGTAATTTATGCGCATTTAAGCCGCACCCTCGATCCAATCGTCATTTTTTGGAGCGACAACAACGGCTTATATGCGAGAAAATACTCTAATCATGGCAGCCCTACTAAAACCATTTATGAATCCTTCCACCGAAACTAAAATTGGACTCATTTGCTACCAATCCAGATGCAAGCATGTCCATATGACTTTCCAAACATTCCTTACTTGATAATTGGTGTCTCTTTGCTATAACCTCCGTCATATTCAACCGTCTTCTCCAAGGCTTCAAAGTCAAGTTTCTGATCATAAAATGAGAAATCCATAATAAGTAGTGCAACAAACGTAAGAAAATAGGCGAGGTTACATAATAAAAAGCGACTTCCTCACCCTGCTTCCACAGATAAGCAACTCCACTTCCTCGGGCCTGAACAAGTACCTCATGGGGGACTCGTTAGTGACCATGAGGAAACCTTTCTTGAAGGCACGAAACTGCCTCTGCACGCTCGCGTTCAGGATGTAGTCGGCGTACAGTTCCACAAACTCCTGCGAAAAAACGTGTGGGGGAATTGTGGGCAGGATTTGTTTATTTTTTTTAAATATCGAGGATCTGTTTGGAACGTTCCAAGCTACCTGTCTGTTCTCCTTGGAGACAGGAACGTCTTCCCCGTCCTCCTTGAGGTCGTACAAGAGGGGGCTTCCGAACAGATCGGTATGGGAAATCTGGAAGGTGAGCGACATGTCGGCTTCCACGTCGCCGGCGTAATCCAGGAGCTCCGTCAGGCTCTTGTGGAGAACCTGGAAGACAACGTTGACTGTAAATGGATCGGGGTCTTTGAAGAAGACAATTGCTTTGTACAATAATTTTTGCTTGTTATGGACAAAACAATGTGGATTTGTCAGTTTCATGTAGACAGTGTTCTAATACAAGTGTCATATTTTATTTTATGTGCCTAGCACTGCTAGTTGAAAATGAATTGGTCGTCATTTTTTTTTTTAAATGGCAATCAATATGGCATAAACATACTACCAATATAAAAAAAACGTTCACCCACACTGAAGCATAATTCAAAGTTCATAATTAATTTAACGTCCATCGCCTTCAATGGCAACCAATAAACTACTGTATGAATATACTTTCACCTCAGACACTTTCACCTACACTGAAACATGATTATTCACTATCAGGCCCTCCCGGTTCAAAATGAATTGGACATCTATCGCCTTCAATGGTAGCCAATAAGATAGGGTAGGAATATAATTTCACCTCAGAAACTTTCACATACACTGAAACATGATTATTCAATATCAGGCCCTCCCAGTTCATAATTAATTTGACGTCCATCACCTTCAATGGCAACCAATAAGCTACTATATGAATATACTTTCACCTCAGACACTTTCACCTACACTGAAACATGATTATTCACTATCAGGCCCTCCCGGTTCAAAATGATTTGGACATCTATCGCCTTCAATGGTAGCCAATAAGCTACTGTATGAATATACTTTCACCTCAGAAACATGATTATTCACTATCAGGCCCTCCCAGTTTATAATTAATTTGACGTCCATCACCTCCAATGGTAACCAATAAGCTACTGTATGAATAAACT
The DNA here is from genome assembly GCF_051989625.1 of Stigmatopora argus. Taxonomy (NCBI): domain Eukaryota; kingdom Metazoa; phylum Chordata; class Actinopteri; order Syngnathiformes; family Syngnathidae; genus Stigmatopora; species Stigmatopora argus. Next base: position 16,153,783 of record NC_135394.1, read on the forward strand.
CTCACCCCAGACAGTTTTACTTACACTGAAACATGTTCACTCACAGTCAGGCCTTCCAAGTTCACAGTTAATTTGACGTCCATCGCCTTCAATGGTGGCCAACAAGCCACTGTTATTTTAGCACCGAAATTTTCACTTCCATCTAATTGCAATTGGACGAAATACTACTAAAGACGTCGATCTGTGTCCTTAGCTTTCATTGTCGTAATTAGTCAAATGACCAAGTCAGTGTCAAAACAGTTGATTTTTAGAATGATCTAGAATCATCAATGGCAGCCAATCAGTTCAACGTCCATTGAAGACTTTGAAATTTGAGTGTAGTGTACATGGAAGAAAAGCAATTGGAAATCGTACTGGATGGGAGTCAAGGAGGTCCAAGAAGGTGCCTTTCTTGCCCATGAGTTTCCTGTAGACCACCATGGGGAAATGGACATCCAAAATGCAGTTGTTGTAGATGGCCAGGCCGAGCACGATGCCCACCAAGGTGTACTGAGCTTCCGTCTCCAGGGAGGACGAGTTGAACCAGAAGAGCTTGGTGTCCTCGTCGTAGGTGAACATTCCTGTCGTGGAGTCAATGCAGGAGATGGTTAAATTACTAAATAAAACATGGCAGATTTGCACGGCAAGTTTGTAGACTTGTAGCTCACCGATGTCGGGGTTGAAAATTTCCTCCAGGACCAACTGGAAGAACTCCTTGGAAAGGCCACCCTCATCCACACCTTGCTCGCCCTCAAATTCCACAAAGAGTTGCTTTTTGAGGTCGGACGGGTTCTCCATGGAGATCATCTCCAGCTACGATAGAGGTCACCATAAAAACAGATTTTTACTTTTAATAGGAGTACAAATATGCTACTTTGAAGGGAAAATCTTAAGAAAAATCTTCACACGTGGTATTTCTGATACTGTATAAATCCATTGCTAGATTACAGATGGCGAAAGGGTGTTCCCTACAAGTAGACAAATTCAAAAGGAGGTCATGTGAGCAGTACAACCAGGAAATGTGTCTGTAGCGGTCTAGTTTGTCATCCCTAAGTAAGCGAGCAATGGCGGCCACAACTAAATTTTTTCACTTTTTATGCAAGATACGTTTTTTCTTCTTCTTGAATTTCATTCATAGCCGTTAAAATAAATGTTGTTTAGCGTTTTATCCGTTTATTGTTTCTCTATTTTGAAATAAACGACCATATTGGCCGCAATATCTTGCGTTATGGCGTTTGGTCTTTGTCACCTTGCAGTTTTGTGCATGTCAAGTCTAATTTGTGCGCATATAAGCCGTACCCTCGATCAAGTCATCATTTTTTTAGATACAAACACAGCGTATGTGCGAGAAAATACGTTAACTCTTTGGGCCAACCCTCATGAGACCAAGTAGGCATAAATATGACCCTTGGAGCAAAGTGAGTTTGACCCCCACCCCCGATATCGTGACCGGACGTTTGGTCGCCCGGACCCAAACAACCGGCAACCAAACGTCCGGCGACAGAACAAGGTAAAACAACACGGTCTACGCATCAATAAAAGCCAACAATGGCCCTGAGCAGTTTCACTGAGCGGACGTGTGAGTGTATGAGTTTGTATGTACATGCGTTGTCCCTTTAAGAAGCTACGTCAGTTAGGGTCTTAACAAGTTCTCCAACAAAACACAATAAAAGTACGGGAAATTTGGACCTTTTCTTTAGCCTAATAATTAATAGGGCATAAAGTATGACTAAATAATAATTCGCAGTTTGTATTTAGGGAATTTGAACAACAATTTTAAATGGTAATTATCAATAAGCTTTAGGGCGACCAAACGTCCGGCGACCAAAAGTCCGGCGACCAAAAGTCCGGCGACCAAAAGTCCGGCGACCAAAAGTCCGGCGACCAAACGGTCGAGTACCCCCCGATATAGCCGCAGGTTTAATGGCTCACCCTAACGAGCGCATCGTCAATGAGGTGATCTCGCCGCACTTTGAGCTTGAGGTAGGGGCTGGGCTGCTGGCCCCGGACCACGCCGTAAAGGGCAGTCAGGCGCCGTTCGCTGTACATCCTGATCCGATTGTCGTAGTACAGCCCCTGATTCTTGGTGAACACGTTGAGGACGAACGGACAGGTTTGGAAAGAGAACTTGGTTTCGGCGTCCACCTTGAAGAAGGTGAAGTCCTTGTCCATCTCCACCACGTCGTTCAGCGGCTCGTTGACAAAGTCCTCGAACGGGATGAGGGGCTTCCTGCCGTCGATCGCCCGGACCCCGAGCTCTTTCCCCAGGAGGTCCACGGGGGGACCCTTCTTGTAGAGCCGCTCCTCGCCCAGGAGCTCGTGGGGGCTGACCTCGTCCGGGGGGGCCACGTCGGCCTCGTCCCCGTCGTCGTGCTGGACGTCGAGCTCGCCGCCGATCAGGCTGGCGTAGAAGACCACCTTCAGACACTCGCAGGCGGCCACCACCGTCTCGTCGTCGTTGACCAGGCGCCGGCTGTCGTACTCCCGGCTGACGACGGTGTAGGTGATGAGCTGCTGGAAGGTCTCCATCATTCGGCGAACGTGCGGGGGCTCGAACCCGGACCAGAGTCGGCACAACCGGGCCGCGCCGGCCGCCGGCAGCTTGCTCATGGCCTTGCACAACTGCGGCAGGGCCAGCTCCAGGTACTCGGGGCTGTGGAGGTTCCCATTCTCCATCAGGATCACAAAGACGTTCAGGTAATCCGGATCGCTCTGGTACACCTCCAGGTACTCCAGGTCCAGCTCCACGTTGGGGGCCAGGTAAACCAGAGCGTTGAGAAGAGCCGATTGGGCCTGCTCGACGTCGCGCAGTCGCTCGTAGACGCGCCGCACCGAGTCGATGTCGATAGAGGCGCTCGCGTCCCCGGCGCCGTCGGGGTGGTCTTCGCGGAAGCTTTTCATCAGGGCCTGGGCGTTGGAGAACACCCGGCCCATGACGCGGACGAGGGCGGAGTAGTCGCCTTCGTCTTCGCACGCGGCGAGGATGGTGCAAACCGTGTTCTCGGTGAGGTAATGGACATCTAGAGACAAAAACAAAGACAAAATTAAATGAGCAATCTAGAATCTAATGGACATCTAGACCTAATAAACAAAAGTGAAAACTAAATGAGCTATCTAGAATGTTGTGGAATGTAAGACATCTTGAAACAAAAACAAAGCCAAAATTAAAAGAGTAATCTAGAATCTAATGGACATCTAGACCTAAAAAATCAAAACCAAAAACTAAATGATCAATCTAGAATGTTGTGGAACGTAATAGACATCTTGAAACAAAAACAAACCCCAAATTAAAAGAGCAATCTTGAATATAATGGACATCTAGACCTAAAAAAACTAAAGTGAAATCTAAATGAGCAATCTAGAATGTTGTGGAACGTAATAGACATCTTGAAACAAAAACAAAGCCAAAATTAAATGAGTAATCTAGAATCTAATGGACATCTAGACCTAAAAAACAAAAGTGAAAACTAAATGAGCTATCTAGAATGTTGTGGAACGTAATAGACATCTTGAAACAAAAACAAAATGAGCAATCCAGAATGTAAGATATCTAGAGCCCCAAAAACAAAGCGAAAACTGAATGAGCCATCTAAAATTCTACGACACTGTGGTGGCCTCTGCAGTGTTTTATGCAGTGCTCTGTTGGGGATGCGGGAGCACGGAGAGGGACAGGAACAGGCTGAATAAGCTGGTCAGGAGGGCCAGCTCTGTTCTGGGCTGTCCTTTGGACTCTGTGGAGGAAGTGGGAGAGCGGAGGATGCTGACCAGGATGATGTCCATCATGGACAGCACCTCCCACCCCCTGCATGAGTCTGTGGAGTCCCTCCGAAGCTCCTTTAGCAATAGACTGCGGCACCCTCATTGCAGGAAGGAGCGCTTCCGCAGATCCTTCCTCCCATCAGCTGTCAGGCTCTTTAACAAAAAAATGGCTGTGTGTTAAGACCTACCGTATGCATGCATGTACATTTATGTGTATGTATGTATGTATATATGTCCTAAGCAACACGCTTATTTAATTATATATTTATTCATGTATTTATTTCTTGACCTACTTATTACCTATCTATTACCTATCTATTTATGTCTAAAATGCCTTTCCTATTCCTGCATCCTCACCCTCTTGCCACTGGAACAACGAAATTTCCCGAATACGGGATGAATAAAGTTATCCAATCCAATCCAAAATGTAACTGCATACCTGTCAACATCGGCCAATTGCGCCCCTTGTTAATGATTGCAATTCCCCGTAAGTGATTAAAAAAAACCTATAAATGCAACGCATGTGTTATTTCTGAAATACTGTATGAATGAAAAGCACATTATTAGGGTCAATAACATAAGGAATTAATTCATCCAGTAATGGTTGTTTTCTTACTGCAAAACAGAAAAGAAGCAACATATAGTAAATCAGGGGTGTCAGACTCGGGTTGGTTCGCAGGCCGGGTTAACGTCAACTCGATTGTGGGCCGGACCATTTTAGATATAATATTTAGATTTTTTTTATGAATGGATTCAGTTTTTTGTAGATCTATAACAATGTTTAATTTAGCTTTTTTAAATATATTTTTAGATTTTACAAAAGGATTTTTGAACTAAAAACACAGAAAAAAATGGATTAAAAAATGACAATTATTGATTTAAAAGGGGGAAAATCAGGAAATTTAATATACATCTATACTCTTCATTTTAATTTGATCCTTAAACAGAAAGTCGGCACTCATGATTTACTTTCCCCGGGCCACACAAAATGATGCGGCGGGCCAGATTTGGCCCCCGGGCCGCCACTTTGACACGTGTAGTATATGTAACTTTGTCGACATCTACTTGTGGAGAAGAGTATAGCAAGTCTTGTGCGCATATAAGCCGTACCCTTAATTCAGTATTTTTTTGGTTACAAATACGGCTTATATGCGAGAAAATATGGTACTTCCCGTACTAAAGTTGTTATATGGTATATTATATTTGCTAGAAGGATTACGTTCATGCACATGATTTACCAAATCTGGTCCAGGTTCACATCTGTGGTCACCAATATTTACAAAAAAAAGGTATTTTAAAGGTTCTTGAAGACTTGAAAACAGTTCCACGGTACCTGAAAAGTCCTCCTTTGGATCCAGAGGAGGAACGTCCAATTCGGACGGCGGTGCCGTGGGACGGCAGAGTTTGGCGTTGCTCTTGCACAGTTCCAGCGCTCGGACCGCCGCCGCGTTTTTATCCAAAGGTCGGAAACGGCGACACGAGGCGCAAAACTCATTTTCGCAGTCGTCATTACCGCAGCCGTCTGTCAATTGCCGGAAGTAGCGCTCGATGAGATTCTTTGCCGCTGATCTGTTCCTGTTCCCAAAGATATTACGCTTTAATCTGATAAACATTTTTTTTTGCATGTTCAAAAAAAAAAGTGAAATGACTTACATTCGGCTGGATTATGAAATCCTCCAAATCCCAGTGGACAATACCCTGAAAGAAAAAAGACATAAAACATTCCATTTTGGCCTTGTAGTTTAGCTCTTAAAATGATATCATGTAAGTGAAGGTTTGTTGTTGTTCTTTATACTCCAAACTTGAAATGTTTTCTATCTATTTTTAGACTGTGGAGCAATTTGTTGTTATGCTCAGTCTCTGAACGAGGCATTTTATGGCTTGCTGCATTCCCGAGGATGAATGACACAATTTGGATTTTTAATAAGTGGCAATAACGTCAGCTGACCACGGGGAACAATTACGTTTTAATGTAATAAGTACTGGAGAAGCTCTCTGTGTTAGCTTTCGGGGGGGAAACACAACCATTTGCAATACAAGGGCATGGTATCGTTACTGTTTTTAATTTTTTCTTCTAGAACCAAAAAAACGAGAAATTTTAACTGGATTAAAATGACCTGATGTTAGTCAAAAAGAAAACCCAGCAAAAAGCTCAAAATTAGGCGCATTAAGCTTAATTTGTCGATTATTCAAAACTAATTAATAACATGCTTGTCTTGGAAAACCGCAAACAATCGTGACGTCACTTGAGCGACTTTACAGTTTACGCGACTTTCTACTAGCAAAAATAAGACCAAAAAAGTCAAAATTGACCCCCACGTTGACAAAAATTGGAAACACTTTAACAAACAAACACTTTAGCACAGCAATTATTTAACGTGATCAGGCAATACGTGCATTTGTTTGTCCGTGACGCTGCAAAAACACACGTTTTCGAGACATGCCGTCCACTCACTGATTATTTACGTCGCTCCGTTTTAAAACTGAACGGGAAAAAGACTTTTGGAGTAAAATGAATGGATAAATAGTATTTAAAAAAGTGTCAACAACGTCAAGGTGAACAACTTTTGTCAACGAAAGTGAAGAAAAACTCTACCATCTTGTCGCAGGGAGCGTGATTGTATCCCAGCATGCAACGCGAAAACCCTCACTCAACCTCTTCATAGACACAAAAATAAAATAAACGAATTTATATAATTAGGTTTTTTTTCAGGGTTAGGGTTAATTTAAATTTAAAAATGTAATTTTTCCCCTAAAAATTTCCTTTACAGGGTATTTTTAATCACTCGTTTAAAAGCTTGTTTTAAATTTAAATATGATTAACAAACTGTACTAAAACTTATTTATGTTTTTTTGTATTGGTTATAATTAATACCTTTATTTGCAGTACATTATAAAAGTATTTGTATAGCTGCAATTTAATGACAAATGTTTCCCTAACACAGCAAAACGCTGCGTCATCATTTTTTTCTTGTTTTGGTCGATGACGTGTTAATTAAAATTTACTTTAAAATACACCGATATATTATATCCACTGCCACACTTTCCCTTACACACACTAGAGGTCAGTCTAAACAAACATTTTAATTATTATAACGCGATAAATGGAAGTCCTAAATCACTTTAATTAAACCTCCGTGGATGTTATTGAAAAGTATATACTAGGGTTGTCAAACTCAGTTTTTTCGCCAAATAAATCTCATGTGGGCGGGGCCATTATTCGGGCACGGAATTGGACATTTATCATTGTCAATAGCAGGAAATGAGTTCAATTTGTGTAACTTTTTTTTCACTTCCATTTTAGGGTACTCAGAGGTCACTTCCCGTCATTTTTGACCATTTCCTGTTGATTTTTACGGACTTCCGGGTTTTTGTTCATTTCCTGCTTATTTTGGGGCATTTCCTGTTGGTTTTAAGGTTCCTTGTTAACTCATTGGCTGCCATTGAAGGCGCTGTTATCTACACTATATGTACTGGTATAGCCATTCAAATTTTATCTATAATTATAGTGAAATATGAGCATATTTTCCAGGTGATTACGAGACTCAAACTTCAATCTGCATTAATTCCCCTGCGCCTCCTTTCATCATCTTTTCTCCACATTGCATTAGAGCCTATTGGAAGTCATTAAACTATCATTTGACTCCCAATTAAAGTGGATCCGATATCATTAGAAGCTCTCAGAACAATTTGCCTGTCCTCAAAAGAGTCGAGGGGGTGCTGGAGCCTATCCCGGCTGACTGGGTAGCCAGCCAATCGCATGTAACAACGAAAAAAAAAAATCATAGCTAGATGCTATTTAGCGTGTTGAACCGGCTAGCTTAGCATACCTCTTTTTAAGACGTGGGAGGAAACCGGAGTACCCGGAGAAATGCCACACATGCAAACTCCACACAATGAGGACCCATCTGGGATTGAACCCTTGACTGCAGGCCGTCGAGCCGCCCTGGAACAAAAGTACAAAATATATTTCGTGAAAACTGCATTCTCTATACAACTGAGTACGTACTTGACTACCTACTTATTTAGTATTATTGATTGATTATTTATGTTTGTTTGTTGTTGTTATTGTTATTTGTGCACTTCCCAATTATTTATTGACTACTTATTATGTTGACTACTAATTTATTGATTGTTATTATTCATTATTTATTTGTCTGTTTGTTGTTGTTATTTGTGCCCTTTGTGATGAAGCTTTAAATCTCATTATACTACTTGTGTAATGACAATTAAAAAAAATCAATTCAAGTTACTCTGACTAGAATTAAAAGGTATATATTTTTAACAACTAGTTGCCCCAGCCGACTTTCTCAGTTCAAATGAATCGGTCAGGTATTAAAAGCAATGAGTTCATAAGTTGTACTGCCAAGAATAATTTCTGTTTCATTTCTGTTTTTTTTTCTTATCTTATTTTTGACGGCAACACCTTAAACTGACGTTTCAAGGCCAGAATCATATCTCACATGTGACTCACTCAAGGGAATATTTGGAATTCTTCTCCAGGCCAACAAGAACTCATCCATTTTTCTTTGTATAATATTTTCACCGATTAACCTTTGACAGATTGTACCTTAGCGCTTTATAATTCTTTTTCTTTTTATTGAATGTATTTGGTGTTGTCTTTTCGGGATGATTTCCAGCTGCAAAAGTCTGTAACTTTGCAACGGGGAGTTGTTCCGTATTGGGGAAATATTTGGAATAGTCCCCAGTTTGGATTTAATATCTGGAACGTTTTTGTTAGGTTTACAAATATAATGCGATATGATGAATTCCGATCTCTTGCTTGAAATTCTTCACTTTTATTTATTTTGCTGTTGGCATTTCCTCCATGTTCTGCATTTCGTTACAAAGGCCGACTGTAAATTCCGTATTTATCCATCTATCCTCACAAAGGTCACGGGGGTGCCGGAGCCTATCCCAGCTAAATATGGACAACCCTAAATTATTTGCCAAACCCATCCCAGGCATATCTAATTAGTCTGTGGGACTCGCAGGATTCGAACAATCGCCCAAATCACTACCAACCACAACAAATTGGACGTCTATCGTCATCAATGGCATCCAATGAGTAATTTACCCGATTTTGATAAATGGCGTTTTGGTGCGCTCACTTTAACTTTAGTTTTTTTTTCTCGCATCTCAAAGCAAATACAGTGGTACCTCTACCTACGACATGCTCGAGGTACGATGAAAATTTCGATCGAATAATTCGCCCGAGATACGATCAAAATTTCGAGATGCGACCAAGCCAGGTGGCCATGACATGAGAGGCTCTTTATCATTGTAGCGTACTGTCTTTTTTGCCGCATCTCTTTCGTGTTTAACAGATATCTACGAGCACTGAACGATTTATTCAGACGAGTTTCGACCAGGAAACGCACAACGCGCATGCGCGGTCAAAAAGAGGGCTTTCTGGGTAATGAAGTATACTCGTGCACACAACACCGATAGGTAATGGCACCCTTTCTCAGAATAAAACGTCATTACCCACAATCAATACGTGGGTAGGCTGTTATTCCTTCCTTAGCCTGTTAGCTCCCGCGATTGCTCATTTAAGACTACTTCCCGTTGGCAAGTGGTCGTGCGTTATCCTATTGTGAGGACATTTGTGTGCATCATTTTGGGAATATTTTGAAGGGAATACAACAGCAAACAGCCCATGGATAGCGAACGTGAGGGTGGAGGCGTGGCAAACAACTAACCCGGCCAGAACGAATGTAAAAAAAAAAAAGATTAAAACAAAATTAGAATTCAGTTTTGTGTAAAGTTACATTAAAAGTATGTTTGAGTGTGTCTGTATATATTAATCCAAGTTAATTTAAATGTGTTTGTTCGGTTACGAGTGCATAGCCGTGGATAAAGCCCCCCGAACCCCCCCCCCCCCCCCGCTTCCGTGTATGTCACTGTCTCTACCCTCCGCGAAATGCGTCTAATTTTACTTCTATTAAACACATTTTATTACTACTAAACCACTAGTTATGTGTTACTTTGTTAATAGATGGCGAATTAGAAGTAATAAAACATTTTTTTCCTATCCAATATCCTGTTTTTGGTTTTTTTTCAGAGGGTTGGAACAAATTAATTTGTTTTTAATTCATTTCAATGGGAAACGTTCACTCAAATTACGAAAAGCTCGACATACGATCTCAATCCCTGAACGGATTAAGATCGTATGTCGAGGTACCACTGTATTCCAACCTCTCAAAATAATCTCGTATGCGAGATTCCTCGTATCTCAAGGCGTTCATGTTTTTTTCTTCCTACTGAGGAATTTATGCAAAATTGATTACAGTTCCCCATCATTTAAAGCCGTGTTTTCTCTTCTAATCGCTCATTCTTTCCCTCGGCCACCTTGAATCGGAAAATAAATGTCCTCCACGGCTCGCTAACTTCCTTGCGGACAGGAAAAGTCACTCCGGGACTACCGCGTGGCACTCGGCGGAGGACTCTGGGCTGGGCTTGAGCTCCAGGGCGGTGAAAGTCGGGGTCTCACGTTACCAGAAAAAAAGTGTCGATCTCCAAAACAACTCGGATTCGCCACTTAAGCTAACAGCAGCCTACGAATAACGGTTAGCCTAGCTAGTTAGCTAGCTAGCTAGCCGCATCCAGGCATTTTGTAGATCTACAAAGTGGGAAGTCCCAAGTCAGCATCCTTCCCTGAGTGGAAAAAAAAGGGGAGAAGCCCCCAAAACAAGCTTAAAGTTGTCCTCCGGACGGGTGGAGTGAGGACATGGATGAAAAGGAGCTGTTTTCGCGAAGAAACTAAAACGCCGAACCAGGGCGGGGGAAAAAAGAATGATCACCTAGCCGCAAGTCCGAGCTGTTTTCCCCCCCCTCCGAACAAGAGAAAAGTTACGACGACCCTTCCCAGCCACGAAGAAAAAAAAAGAAGACGTCTTCGTCGGGGAAATGGCGAGCCGTGACGGAACCGAGTCTACAGTCAAAGTGAAGAAGAAAAAGGGCAAAAAGGAGAGCAAGACCCGCAGCGTCCACGCCAACGTCCGCGGGGAGGACGAAGGCGAAGGCGAGGACGAGTCCAAGCGACTGTACGCCGACAACAAAATCAAGACCACCAAGTACACGGTGCTCTCTTTCCTGCCCAAAAACCTCTTCGAGCAGTTCCACCGCTTCGCCAATGTTTACTTTGTTTTCATCGCGCTGTTCAACTTCGTACCGGTGGTCAACGCCTTCCAACCCGAGCTGGCCTTAGCCCCGGTGGTCTTCATCTTATCGGTCACGGCCATTAAGGACCTGTGGGAGGACTACCGGAGACACAGGTCCGACAAGGAGATAAACCACATGGACTGTCTGGTCTACAACAGGCAAGTAGTTCGGGTCCACGGACTCAAAAACCCCCAAAAAATCAAGTTTTCTCACTTTCGCTTGACCTCTGAAAGCTGGTTTCCTTTTTCCTTCGCATGACTTTCAAAGTAATATTTTTTACACGTGTTTAAAGTAGCTGTTAGAAATGTCAAAACATCTCGTGTTTAACTTCAGACTGACAATTGGATCCGTTTTTAGATGGAACAACTTGAACGCCGTTGTGAAAATAGCGAATTCTGGTTTATTTACATGCGTTTGAAATTTAGCTCTTTTATTTACAAATGGACGTCACCTGCTTATTTGTGTTCCGGTGGAATTTTGGGTCATTACCTGGTCATGACTTTTCAATTAGGGGCATTATGGGTCAATGTTGGTTGATTTGGTGGCATTTACGGTTCAATTTTGGATGATTTGGTGGCATTTACGGGTCAATTTCTTTTTATTTTGGCTCTTTCTGAAGATTTGAGTCTTTTATGGGTCATTTTCTGTCAATTTGGGGGCATTTTTTGGTCTATTTTGGCTCTGTGGTCAGTTGAAGCAGTTGCAGGTCAGTTTTAGGGGTAAAATCAGGCCAAAAAAATCCGAGTATTAATTTTCGACATGTTATATTAATTTTTTTTAACATGATTTGCAGGCCCGAGTCCAAAGCAAACCCGAAATTTTATATTTTATTCGTGAGGACTCAGGACTACCAACCCGAGTCGGGAGGAGGAGGGGTGATTTAAGATAACATATTTAAGTCTGTCTTTTGTAACGAAATTGAGTTTAAACAAGACCGTATAAACATTTACATATTTTATATGATAATACAGTAAATAATCCCTTGAATATCGCGGCTTCAACTTTCACTACATCGTAGATTTTTTTTCTGGGGGAATTGTTTTTTTAATATTTTTTTTTTTTAAAGTTCATAAAAATGTTCCTACTAGAACTCAGCACTGAAGTTAATTTTTTTTTTTTTAATAGGGTTGACCCTACTTTGCTATTTTTCGTTAATCACGGCCATGTCTAGTCTACATGAACCTTGATAATCGAGGGATTACTGTATAGATATTTGATGATTTCAACTATTTAAATGCCTTCTCAGGGTCAAAGTGCTAGTCAGAATTTTTGCTCTCATTTTAGTATATATTTTAAAAACATTAATTAATAAAAAGAGCCATGAGGCATTTACAGGTTAGTTCAGTTTTTTGGGGGGGTACATTTCTGGTCATTTGCGTCATTTCATATATTTTTAGTCACTTATTACTGGTGATTTGGGGGCGTTAGGGGTCAATTTCTATTTGTTTTGGCTCTCTTTCTGACGATTTGGGTCATTTATGGGGTCAATTTTGATCTGTTTTGGCAGTCTGGTGAGTTGCAGGTCACTTTCTGTTGATTTTGGGTTAATTAGTTTTGATTTTTAGGCATTTACGGGTCGCTTACGTTTGAATTTGAGTACCTTTCTGAAGATTTGGGTACACTTTGAATCACTCATTACTGTTAATATTGAGGAAATTCGAGAAAAAACAGACTACCAATAAAACAGTTCATAAAATAACATGGCATTTTTTAAAAAAATAGTATCAAAATGACGTCGCGTATTGAGTATTTCTTCAAGCATCGATATCCAGTTGATAATGCCAGTGTCGTAACAACAGTATACGAGTCGGAAATCCAATTTTGACACATAAAATTAACAAAAAAAATCCCTCGTACTGGGAGTGCTCACCACCCAAAAATGGCGGTCAAGTCCGAATGATGTGTTCTTAATAATGTCCCTCTGTCAGTGTTTTGTCGGGTGTTTTCCCTCTAATGAAAAGCTTGGTTGTGGCGCGCATACGACGTATACAGAGCAGAATTCACAGTAGTCAAAAGGCTCTGTGTTTTAATTTAAAAAAGAAAAAAAAAGTATTTTTTTTCGAGCTTAATGTTAATCTGCTTCCTATTCAGCTGCATTCAAGTGCCACGTAAACGCAGGAAGTTCCAACTTGGGTCCCCAAACGCTAATATTTACAAGAAAAGTTTAGATAACGGAAGCATTGATGTTTGCGCTCATCCTCCTGCCGGGGATTGTGGGTAAACGCCGACTGGGGAAGTTTACGAGGAGTAAACATTGGGTTGTTGGGGATGGAGAAATAAAAACAAGCCTTGGGTCAATTTGCAAGGAAAAAAAACGGGCGCAAACTTTATTTAAATGCGGGCTGGCCTAAACGTTTGCTGCCGTAATTGATTGGTCGCTGATGATTTTTGCAATGAATTGACCAATTGTCTCATGCGTAACATCAAATTATGTTAGCGTATTTTCCGCACTATAATGCACAGTGAAAAGACTTTCATTTTCTAAAAAATGGATCAATATTGGTTAATTATTGGATGAAATTCATTTTAGCACAGCGCCATCTAGTGCATAGGTGTCAAAGTGGCAGCCCGGGGGCCAAATCTGGCCCACCGCGTGATTATGCGGCCCGAGAAAGTAAATTATGAGTACCGACTTTCTCTTTTCGGATCAAATTGTATTATATATATATTGATATTATATTTCTTGATTTTCCCCTTTTTAAATCAATAAATGCAATTTTTTTTAATCAATTTTCTTTCTTTCTGTGTTTTTAGTCCAAAAAGCATTTTGTAAAATCTAAAAAATAAATATATAAAAATATTTTCAGTTTTCCACTTTAATATTGAACATAATTGGAAAAAAAATGCTTCATTTTGAAATGAAAAAAAAAAGGATTAAAAGACGTTACTAAAGAGGCTCAAATTAACATTGTTTTAAACCTATTAAAAACTGAATATTTAGGACTTTTTATCCATTTCTTTTTATCCATTTTTTTAAAAATATCTAAATATTATACGGTGCGGCGATGAGTTCATGTCAGATTATTAACGGACTCGGGGTTAGCGTTAGTATAAATTTAAAAAAATATTATTTGCCTTCACGGACACGTCTGCATATTTTTTGCGCTCTATTAAACGAGTTAATACGTGTGTGAAATTCGGTCCTGTCAGAACTCTGTGAAGTCATTTTATGATAATGAAGACTAAAAATAGAAAAAGCGCTGAAGGTTTTTTTCTCGCACGTCGACCTCGTGATGCAAAGACGTCGTCGACGCCTCCAATTTTAGTTGCTGTTGATCTTTTTTTTTTTTTGGGACCGTCGCACAAGTATTTTCAAAAGTGGAGAGCGCCGTTTTTCCAACATCCAGTGATGGAAATATGCTCAAATAATAAATGAACTAAAATAACGAGACTTTGCATTAGTCAGTACTGTATTTTCTACACTGGGGACGCACCTTCAAGAAAATTTGTTTCATATATAAACCGCAGCGCATAATGAAGTAGTACTAGTCGTGGTGGTAGTAGTAGTAATAATAATAGAAGGGAATTGTGTTATTCATCAACTACATGGATCTGTATTAGTAGTAGTAGTAGTCATAGTAGTAGTAGTAGTCGTAGTAGTAGTTGTAGTAGTAGTCATAGCAGTAGTTGTCATAGTAGTAGTCGTAGTAGTAATAGTAATAGTCGTAGTAGTAATAGTAGTAGTTGTAGTAGTAATAGTAGTAGTTGTAGTAGTAATAGTAGTAGTCGTAGTAGTAATAGTAGTAGTCATAGTAGTAGCAGTCGTAGTAGTAGTAGTAGTTGTAGTAGTAATAGTAGTAGTCATAGTAGTAATAATAGTAGTCGTAGTAGTAATAGTAGAAGTCGTAGTAGTAATAGTAGTAGTAGTAGTCGTAGTAGTCATAGTAGTTGTAGTAATCGTAGTAGAAGTAGTCGTAGTAGTAGTCATAGTAGTAGTAGTCGTAGTAGTAGTGAATTGTGTTATTCATCAACTAGATGGAGGTGCAGTAGTAGTAGTCGTCGTCGTAGTAGTAGTCATAGCAGCAGTAGTCGTAGTAGTAGTCATAGTAGTAGTAGTAGTCATAGTAGTAGTTGTAGTAGTAGCAGTTGTAGTAGTAGTAGTAATCGTAGTAGAAGTAGTCGTCGTAGTAGTCGTAGTAGTAATAGTAGTAGTCATAGTAGTAGTCGTAGTAATAGTAGTAGTAGTAGTAGTAGTTGTAGTAATCGTAGTAGAAGTAGTCGTAGTAGTAGTCGTAGTAGTAATAGTAGTAGTAGTGAATTGTGTTATTCATCAACTAGATGGAGGTGCAGTAGTAGTAGTCATAGCAGCAGTAGTAGTAGTCGTAGTAGTAGTCATAGTAGTAGTAGTAGTAGTCATAGTAGTAGTAGTAGGGAATTGTGTTATATATCAAGTAAATAGAGCTGTGCTAAAGGGAATTTCATACAATGATTAACCATTATTGATCCATATATAAAGTGCACCGGATTATAAAATGCACTTGTAGTAGTGGTGGTAGTCGTAGTAGCGTTTGTGTTATACATCCAATAGTTGGAGCTGTAGTAGTAGTGGTTAGTTGTATAATACATCTGCCAGTTGGAGCTGTCCCAACGGGGATTTCATACAATGATTAACCAGTATTCAATGTCAATGTATAAGGCGCATCAGGCGGATTATAAGGCGCACTTCTAGTTCCTCCTTCTAGTGCGGAAAATCCGGTAATTTGTCCTTTTGGGTCTTTAGGACAGAGCGACGCTACGTGGAAAAGTTCTGGAAAGAAGTGCGTGTGGGGGACTTGATCCGGCTCCGCTGCAACGAGATCCTGCCGGCCGACATTTTGCTGCTGAGCTCCAGCGACCCGGACCGCCTGTGTCACATCGAGACGGCCACGCTGGACGGGGAGACCAACCTCAAGCAGCGGCAGGTGGCGCGCAGCTTTTTCGACGCGGTGAGACCCCCTCGCTTCCCGTCGGCGGCGGAGGAGGAGGCGGGGCTGATAAAGAGGCGTGGCCTCCGTGTTTTGGCAGGACGGCGATTTCGACCCGTCCAAGTACGACTGCGTGATCGAGTGCGAGAAGCCCAACAACGATTTGAACCGCTTCCGAGGTTACATGTGAGTATCGTCGCTCCTTCTCACTGTTGCATTATGGGAAATTTCTGAGACGCTAAATATCGATTGACCCGCTCAGAATCCACCGGAATGGTCGCCGAGTCGCGCTTTACAAGGACAACCTGCTGCTGCGGGGCTGCACCATCCGCAACACGGAGGAGGCGGTGGGCATCGTCATTTACGCGGGTGAGCGCCGGGTGGTGGCCACGCCCCCCCCTGGACGGCCATAACCGCGGGTGCGTCCGCAGGTCACGAGACCAAAGCCATGCTGAACAACAACGGGCCTCGCTACAAGCGCAGCAAACTGGAAAGACAGATGAACGTGGACGTCTTCTGGTGTGTCATCATCCTGCTGCTCATGTGCTCTTTTGCCGCTGTTGGTGCGTGACCGTCGGGGAGTACAACCCGCACACACACACACAAACACACACGCACAGTTTGTCATGCAGCCATTGGTCTTTAGTCCATGGCGCTCATGGCGAGTGGATCGGGGGACAAAAGCAGGAAGTAGAAAGCCATCAAAATGAAGGAATTGTGACCAATGGCAACAAGACCAAGTTTCATTTTCATTCATTTTATGAACCGCTTTATCCTGACTAGGCTTGCGGGGGGTGCTGGAGCCTATCCCAGCTGACTTCGGGCCGGAGGTGGGGTACAACCTGAATTGGTGGTCAGCCAATCACGAGGAGACGGGGCTATTTAGAGCAGGATTTGGACCCAAAATTTGGGTGATAAACCAACCCGAGTCTGACACCCTTGCGTTAGGCTGACTGGACACCATTGACAAACCGTCCTATCTAGCCAATAGCAACAAAGAAGCAAAAAAAAAACAGGAAGTCATTGAAGTTTTGCTCTTCTCCCGACAGGTCACGGCTTGTGGATGTTTCAGTACGGCGATAAACGACCCGTTTTTGACGTTCTCAGCCCGGAGGGCACCCTCCTGTCGCCCGTCCTGTCGGCCATCTATCTCTTCCTCACCATGATCATCGTCTTCCAGGTACGAAACGGCGAAATCCAAATGGCCCCCGTTTCTGTGTACTCGAGAGGTCAGGTCGTATCGAACGACCCAAAACGTGTCAGGGCGCGCCGGTCAGATTGGAAGCAAATATTGACGGACGGGGCCTAAAATGTGGTTTCTGGCAGGTTTTGATCCCCATCTCGCTGTTCGTGTCCATCGAGATCGTGAAGATCTGCCAGGTGTACTTCATCCACCAGGACGGCGAGCTGTACGACGAAGAGAGCGACTCGCGCCTGCAATGTCGCGCCCTCAACATCACCGAGGACCTCGGGCAGATGCAGTATATTTTTTCCGACAAGACCGGCACGCTGACCGACAACAAGATGGTGTTCCGACGCTGCGCCGTGGCCGGCGTGGAGTACTCGCACGACGCTAACGGTGGGACAGACCTTCCGTTAATAAAATATTCTAATACGTAGCTGTCAACTTATACGTTTTTCCCGTATTTTATACCTTTTTTGATCATTTTGAATTGTGTACACCAAGGGTGTCAGACTCGGGTTGGTTCACGGGCCGCATTAACGTCAACTCGGTTTCATGTGGGCCGGACCATTTTCAATATAATATTTAGATTTTTTTTTAAATAAATGGATTAAAAGAACTGGATTAAAAGCCCTAAATATTCAATTTTTTTTACAGATCTAAAACAACATTTAATTGAGCTTTTGTTTTCTTAGTAAGGGAAAAATTAATTTGTTTTTCATTGCGGAAACCATTTTTTCTTTATGTGCCATATTAAAGTGGGAAATATTTTTATATATTTTTAGATTTTGCAAAAGGATTTTTGAACTAAAAACACAAAGAAAAAATGGTTTAAAAAAATGTGTCTATTGATTTAAATAATCTACATTTGAATTTGATCCTAAAACAGAAAGTCGGCACTCATGATTGACTTTCCCGGGCCACACCAAATGATGCAGCGGGCCACATTTGGCCCCACTTTGACCCCTGTGGTGTACACCACATAAAAACTTTTGTAAGTACGTTTTTTTGGGTAAAACCGATCTGGTTTTACCCATTTGGGCTCTAATCTGGATCACTGGTCGAAGATGAAAATGTTAAGGGGTACTCGGATGTTTTGTCGAAAGATGTTTGGTCCCCGGACATTTGGTCGACCGGACGTTTGGTCGACCGGACGTTTGGTAGAACGGACGTTTGGTCGAACGGACGTTTGGTCGCCGGGTTGTTACTGTTGAAACCAGCTCTCACAATTATAATTATGAGAAAGAGAGAGAGTGAGTTTAATATCTAAATATCTAATATCAAATATCAACAGTAAACTCTGTCATAATTTGACAGCGAGCGAACCCGGCGACCAAACGTCCGTTCGACCAAACGTCCGGTCGACCAAACGTCCATTCGACCAAACGTCCGGGCACCAAACATCTTTCGACAAAACGTCCGGTAACGGTAGTAAGGTTAGCTTTTTCTACGTTAGCGGATTAGCCACCAGTTTTTGTCAATCAAAAGCACAAACCTAGTCACGTAAATGACTCATTCATTTTTATTGACGGCACGAGACGTCCAATCGATTTAGACAATGAGGGGCGAGTGACCTTTCGTTTAGCTAGTGACTCATTTAGCTAACATTGCTAGGGCTAACATCTCATGCATTTAGATTGGGATTGCGAATAAACACTGCAAAAAGGTTATTGACATAAAATAGGTGATTGAAACAATGGTTGAAATCACCATTTAATTTGATTAAAACGTGAATACCTGACAATAAAATCGCTCGACTTCAATTTAGTGGACAAAAGACGACATTTCCCGGGTTCAAAAATATGCCCCGACGCCCTCTAATTCCCGTTATGACCCCATCTTTTGTGTTTTCTGCGTCATCCTTTAGCCAGGAGGCTGGCAATGTACCAGGAACTGGACTCGGAGGAAGAGGACTGCACGTCTCACGGGGGGACGCTGCCCCGCCGAGACAGTGCGGGAAGCCACCACAGCGTCAAAGTGGTACTGCGGTCCCACAGCACCAAATCCCACCGCAGGACGGGCAGCAGGGCCGAGGCCAAGAGGGCCAGCATCCTCTCCAAACACACGGCCTTCAGCAGTCCCATGGTCGTTACCCTCGCAACCTCTTGGCTCCTCCTCCTTCGCTGACAGACTTCTCTTCGCAGGAGAAGGACATCACGCCCGACCCTCAACTGGTGGAGAAGGTCAACCAATGCGGCGGTCAGATGGACTTGATGCGTTTCCACGGTCAACCGGCGTCCCAACTGCCCTCGGATCTGGGCGACGTCATGGATTTCTTCGTGGCCTTGACCCTTTGCAACACGGTGGTGGTGTCCTCGCCGGACCAGCCCCGGCATAAGGTAAGGCGTCACGGTTTGGTCCAAAGTTGAGGCTAGGCTAGCTACGATGTGGATGTGTTGTCTTTTGTCTCCTTGTGCCCTGCGTTTGGCTGTCCAGGGTGCCTGTAGTTAGCTTGGATAGGCTCCAGCACCCCCCCAGACTAAGCGGTTCAGAAAATAAAATTCTCAAGTCGGGAAACCAAACAGCGTGACGTAAACATCAGCAAAAAAAAAAAAAAATTCAAACTGTATTTTCTCGCATATTAGCCGCCTCTGCGTATAAGCCTTACCTGTAAAATGGTTGAATTTGACAATTTCTCTTGTAAAGCGGTTCAGAAAATAAAATTCTCAAGTCGGGAAACTAAACAGCGTGACGTCAAAATCAGCACAAAAAAAAAATGTCAAACCGTATTTTCTCGCATATTAGCCTCCTCCGCGTATAAGCCTTACCCTTAAAATGGTTGAATTTGACAATTTCTCTCGTATAAGCCGCCCCCTGATTCATAATTTTCACCTCCATATTCATGGTTTTCATAGGGGAGTGCAAAAATGTTACCGTATTTACTCGCATATTGGCCGTACCCTGAAAATTGCTTTAAAATGGTTGAATTTGACAATTTCTCTCGTATAAGCCGCCCCCTGATTCACCATTTTCACCTCCATATTCATGGTTTTAATGGGGAGTACAAATGTGTTACTTTCAAGGAAAAATCTTAAGAAAAATTGTGGTATTTCTGAGATACTTCTACTTAAATCGATTGTTAGATTGCACATTCCGAAAGGGTGCTGCCTGCACATAGACAAATTCAAAAAGAGACGTGAGCAGTACAACCAGCAAGTGTCCGTAGTGGTCGAGTTTGTCACCCTGACGTAAGATGGCGGCGCCCTGAGCGACCAATGGCAGGTACAAGTGAGTTTTATATTTACATAGTGAAAAGAGCTAAATTGACTGACGCACTTGCGCATATCATGCTAAAACCATGACAACATTAACAATCGACGATAACGTAGAGCCGAAAAACGGGTAAAACGAGATCGGTTTTACAGAAAAACGTCCTTAAAAAAAATACAGTATACAAAACTTATACGGCGTACGCCATTTGAAAAGATAAAAAAAACGTATACAATATGGGAAAAACGGTATGTAACTTTCGCCTATGAATTTGGTGGACATACGTATCCATGAACAAAAAAATCTCAAGGAGCCATAGTTGGAATTGAACAGGAGGTCAAACATCTAAACCGTAGGGGATTTTTCTCACTTTGTGCCCCCCAGGTGCGGACGCGGTCGGAACCGAAATCCCCGGTCAAGACCATCGAAGACTTCATCAAGCGCTTCACGCCGAGCCGACTGACTTCCAGCTCCAACGGCGGCAGCTCGTCCAGCCTGGCCACCAGCCGTTCTTCGGCCAAGGGTTGCTCCAGCTTGCTGTCCTCCCCCTCGGCCGACAGCACCCTCACCAAGCTGGGCGAGGAGGAGGAGGACCACCCCTCGGCTTCGTCCTCGGCGCCCCCCGACCATGACGACGCTGACCGTGGCAAAAACCCCAACCCCGACGGGGCGGATTTACGCTACGAGGCCGAGTCGCCGGACGAGGCGGCGCTGGTTTACGCCGCCAGGGCTTACAAGTGCTCCCTGGTGGGGCGTCTCCCGGACCAGGTGACGCTGGACCTGCCCCACCTGGGGAGGCTGGACTTTGAGCTGCTTCACACTTTGGCCTTCGACTCCACCAGGAAGCGCATGTCCGTAGTGGTCAAGCACCCGCTCACCCACCAGGTCACCGTCTACACCAAAGGAGCCGACTCGGTCATCATGGACCTCATCAAATCGCCCGACATGGGTAGGAAAAACGCCATCTTTTCAACCAACCAATTCCTGCTTTTTGACAGGTTCCAAAAATTCAGTTTGCATGTTGTCCCCGGGCTTGGGTGGGTTTTCTCCGGGTGCTCCGGTTTCCTCCCACATCCCAACAACATGCACGCTAAGCGAATTGAATGCTCTAAATTGCCCCTACAGGGCATGAGTGTGCACCTGAATGGTCGTCCGGTTCAACCGTCCTCAAAAAATCGTTCACCGCCACTAAAAAAAAAATCCATTGAACTCCTTTGAATAGTTTGACTATGCGGTCAACATTATTGGACCCACCAAAAACTCGCCACATCAAACTGGAGCTCACAAACTAATCTCAATTGAGCGGCCAAGTATGAGCCATAAAATCAATATCTATTGTCTTCCATAGACTTTGGGATCCACCCCAAAAATCTATATGGGTAGTCGTTATTTTTGACCAAAAACCGGTTTGGAAATTCCCAAAAATCAACAACAACTGACTTAAATGCATTGAAAACGAGGCTGAATTGCCTCAATATCAACACCAACTGACCTAAAATGCATAGCAAATGACCCCAAAGTGCCCCAAAATCAACAGCAAGTGCACCAAACTCCAGGGGAGCGTACCGACTAGCATGAACGCATTCTTGTGCATTTTCTTCAAAAATGATCATTTCTAGTCATTCTGAAAACATAACGTTTGTTCTCAACAAACCCCCATTTTAAGGGTGCGGCTTAAATGTGAGAAATTGTAAAATTCAACCATTTTAAGGCAATTTTAAGGGTGTGGCTTGTACGCGATAAATTGTAAAATTCAACCATTTTAAGGGTGCGTCTTATACGCGATAAATTGTAAAATTCAACCATTTTGAGGCCATTTTAAGGGTGCAGCGTATACGTGAGAAATTGTAAAATTCAACCATTTTGAGGCCATTTTAAGGGTGCAGCGTATACGTGAGAAATTGTAAAATTCAACAATTTTGAGGCCATTTTAAGGGTGCAGCTTATACGTGAGAAATTGTAAAATTCAACCATTTTGAGGCAATTTTAAGGGGGTGGCTTATACGCAGGAAATTGTAAAATTCAACAATTTTAAGGCCATTTTAGGGTGCGGCTTATACATGAGAAATTATAAAATTGAACCATTTTAAGGGGGTGGCTTATACACGAGAAATTGTAAAATTCAACCATTTTAAGGCCACTTTAAGGGTGTGGCTTATACGCGAGAAATTGTGAAATTCAACCATTTTAAGGGCACTTTAAGGGTGCGGCTTATACACGAGAAATTGTGAAATTCAACCATTTTAATGCCATTTTAAGGGAGCGGCTTATATGCGAGTAAATACGGTAACTTTAAGGTTGACTCATGATCTCCAGCGCGCAGTTATTAGAAGTCAGCTCCCCCTCCCGAGGACAAACGCCGTGGCTACCGAGCCGTCTCGCGGCGGCGTGTTTATGGCGCGCGATACTGTAGCACAGTGTTCTTCACTGACGTGTCACGTTAGCCATAAGTCTCGCATTCCAAAGTAACAGCAGCGGTTGTAGGATGTGACTTACTGTGTCTCGTGGGCCTCAAGTCAAATGGGCGGGGTCTTTGTTGTTGAAGCGCTCCGCCATCCGTACCCGCGCGCGGGTGGACACACCCACGGTTGCCGCCCGCCGCTCCAGCCTTCCCGCTAAAGTTACGTAAGATGCTAAAAGGGAAAAAGGAGAGAAACAAAAGGTGAAAATGGAGAAACGAGGAATTTTGGGAAGTCTTGACGCTCAAATGAATTTGAATGGCAAAGCAAAAAAAAGGCAAAAAATATTAAAAAGAACAGCAAGGAAATAAATAAATGTGATGAAAAAAAAACGTTTAGAAATAGTCAAGAAAAAAGCAAAAAAGGACGTCCCTAATAAAATGTAAATAATAAAATAAAATAATAAAATTTAATAGAATGAAATGTAATAAAATAATAAAATAAAAAGTAATAGAATAAAATAATAAAATAAAATGTAATAGAATAAAATGTAATAAAATAAAATGTAATAAAATACAATACGATAAAATGTAATAAAATAAAATGTAATAAAATACAATACAATACAATAAAATACAATACAATAAAATGTAATAAAATACAATACAATAAAATGTAATACAATAAAATAAAATGTAATAAAATAAAATGAAATGTAATAAAATAAAATGTAATAAAATAAAATTAATAATAAAATAAAATCCATAAAATTTGAAAAAGATGATAAAATGTTTTTATCAAGATGTATACAAAATCTGAATGTGGTCCCAATATGGAAATATTTTTCCTTTTCCTCAGAATCGGATGACAAAAAAGTGTGATTGGGATTTCCCTTAAAAGAAACTCCAAAATGCAAGAACCGTAAAAATGAAGCCTGTTTTAAAAGTCTAAATAAAAGCAAAAGGCATTCCACAAAAGTTATGCCAGTCATTTTTAAAGCTTTCATTCCCAGACTTGCTGTAACTTGAACCTATAAAAAACAACCAAAAACAAAGAAATCCCAAGCCGCCTTGTCATTTTATTCCCCCTCTGTGATCCCAAATCATTGTTCTAGTTATCGTCCTATTGGGGATGTTGTTATTATAATTGCGAGCATACAAAAGAGACCTGCTCGCTACACCGTCGCGTAGCATAGAAGGCTTGGCCGCGTCCCAACATCCCATTTGACAATGACTGGCAAACACGCGGGTGTTCCAATGGCGATAGGAAACTACCGTCTTTATGAGAAGCGCCTCAAATCACAAAGAAGCCCAACAAATAAATATTTTCTCGCATATACGCCGTATTTGTCGCTCCAATAAAATAATGACTCAATCCAGGGTACGGCTTATATGCGCATAAATTCAACTTGACATGCACAAAACTGCAAGGTGAAACGGCATAACGCAATGTAATGTGGCCGATACGGTCATTTATTTCAAAATAGAGAAAAGATAAACAGATAAAACGCTAAACTAAATTAATTTTGACGTCTATGAATGAAATTCAAGAAAAAAATAAACAGTATCTAGCATAAAACATGAAACATCTTACTTAGGAATGACAAACTAGACCGCTATGGACCCACTTCCTGGTTGTACTGCTCACATGACTTCCTTTTTCCATTTTTCTTAAAGATTTTCCTTTCAAAGTAACACATTTGTACTCCCTATTCAAACCATGAATATGGAGGTGAAAATTGGGAATCAGGGGGAGGCTTATACGCGAGAAATTGTAAAATTCAACGATTTTAAGGCCGTTTTTAAAGCATAAAACATGAAAAAACTCACTTGTGCCTGCCATTGCTCGCTTGGGGCGCTGCCATCTTACTTAGGAATGACAAACTAGACTGTTACGGACACACTTCCTGGTTGTACTGCTCACATGACCTCCTTTTTTAATTTGTTTACGTGCAGGCAACACCCTTTGGGAATGTGCAATCCAGCAATCAATTCATAAAGTATCTCAGAAAAACCACGTGCAAAGATTTTAATGAAATTTTTCCCATCAAAGTATCACATTTGTACTCCCTATTAAAACCATGAATATGGAGGTGAAAATTGTGAATCGGGGGCGGCTTATACAAGAGAAATTGTCAAATTCAACCATTTTAAGGGTAAGGCTTATACACGAGTAACATTTTTGCACTCCCTTATGAAAACCATGAATATGGAGGTGAAAATGGTGAATGAGGGGGCGGCTTATACACGAAAAAATTGTAAAATTCAACAATTTTAAGGCCATTTTAAGAGTTCTGCTAATATAAGAATAAATACAGTAACATTTTTGCACTCCCCTATGAAAACCATGAATATGGAGGTGAAAATTGTGAATCAGGGGGCGGCTTATACGAGAGAAATTGTAATATTCAACGATTTTAAGGCAATTTTAAGGGTACGGCTAATATGCGAGTAAATACAGTAACATTTTTGCACTCCCCTATGAAAACCATGAATATGGAGGTGAAAATTGTGAATCAGGAGGCGGCTTATATGAGAGAAATTGTAAAATTCAACCATTTTAAGGCAATTTTAAGAGTCCGGCTAATATGCGAGTAAATACAGTAACATTTTTGCACTCCCCTATGAAAACCATGAATATGGAGGTGAAAACTGTGAATCAGGAGGCGGCTTATATGAGAGAAATTCTAAAATTCAACCATTTTAAGGGTACACCTTATACGCACAGGCGGCTAATATGCCAGAAAATACGGTACCTTCTTCGCACATTAGCCCAAACCAACCAGAATATTTTTGACTTGTTTCATCTTTGGTCATCCGAAACTCAGCTTGGGTTTTTTTTGTCACACCCGCTTTATGTCACGTCTCGTTTTTTGCAGAATAACACGGCGAGCGCTAGGTTACGTCATTTTCCAGCTCCCAAAATAGGCCGAGGGTGTCTCTGGTTGCCAGACGTCTTCCCACTCCGAAGGCTTTAATAGGCGTCACATTCAACACTGACGACTGTGTTTTATCGCCGGGCCTGGCGGCCAATCGGAACACAGAGACCGTGCGACCATTCATAATGGCTTCATTCACACTCGAGCCGCCGGTTGTCAAGTGCGCTGACTGACGTCAAATCAGACAGTCGCCACCTCTGACCTACATTTACATGCAAAATGCTAATATTTGTATTCATATTTCTTACTGGCAAGTACCCAAATTCCATTGCCAGTGGATGTTATTAGTATTATTTTATTCTTCTTTTATGGCACTGGTGTCAAAGTGGCGGCCCGGGGGCCAAATCTGGCCCGCCGCATTATTTTGTGCGGCCCGAGAAAGTCAATCATGCGTGCCGACTTTCTGTTTTAGGATCAAATTCAAATGAAGATTATAGATGTATATTATATTTTCTGATTTTCCCCTTTTAAATCAATCATTGAGATTTTTTTTAATCCAATATTTTCGTTTTTAGTTCAAAAAGTATTTGGGCAAATGTGAAAATAAATATATAAAATATTTTCTATTTTAAAAAATAGATTTTGTTTTGAAAAACAAATGATTAAAAGACAATTTTCCTTACTAAGGAAAAAAGCTCAAATAAACATTGTTTTATATCTAGACTAAGTGTGTCAGACTCGGGTTGGTGCGTGGGCCGCTTTAACGTCAACTCGATTTCATGTGGGCCGGACCATTTTAGATATAATAATTAGATTTTTTTATTTATATAAATGGATTAAAAGAACTGGATTAAAAGCCCTGAATATTGAGTTTTTTTATAGATCTAAAACAATGTTTATTTTAGCTTTTTTTAAATATATTTTTAGATTTTACAAAATGATTTTTGAACTAAAAACACAGAAAAAATGGATTAAAAAATGACAATGATTGATTTAAAAGGGGGAAAATCAGAAAATTTAATCTACATCCATACTCTTCATTTGAATTTGATCCTAAAACAGAAAGTCGGCACTCATGATTTACTTTCCCGGGCCACACAAAATGATGCGGCGGGCCAGATTTGGCCCCCGGGCCGCCACTTTGACACCTGTGGTGTACACCGTATAAAAACTTTTGTAAGTACGTTTTTTTTTGTAAAACCGATCTGGTTTTACCCATTTATGCTCTAATCCGGATCACTGGTAGCAGATGAAAATGTTATCGTCGATTGCTAATATTGTCATGCTTTAAGCATGATATGTCAATCACTATATAAATATAGCGCATCAGCAAGCAATGTACCTAGTGTCAGCGTTTGTAAAACCGATCTCGTTTTACCCGTTTTTCGGCTTTACGTTATCGTCGATTGCTAATGTTGTCATGCTTTTAGCATATGCGCGTCAGTCAATTTAGCTCTTTTCACTATATAAATATAGCATGTCAGCAAGCAATGTATCCACAGTCAGCATTATACAGCGACATCTACAGAATCTTGAATTTAGTGCATACTAATCTTGTTTAGCGAGCTAATTTTGAATAATATCGCTAATAGCTTTGTCGAAACAGGCGGACAAAATGATGGTGAAAAATGACTTCATTTCCCGTTTCAGACGTGAACGAACTGTGGGTAAAGGTTGTCCAAATGTTGAAAAGAAAACATTTGGACAAAGTTAATAAAGATAACGCTAGTTTTCTCAAAAACGGCCGACAGCTTAAGCTGTGGAGTTATTACATTAGCGCCTGCCAATATCGCTTGTTTTTTTTTCCTAGCCGACGGACACGAGACGAGCGATCATGTGCATCTCCCCGCGAGGAAACCCGCACAATATCCAATCCTATTAAAAGCGTTAAGAGGGTCAATGAGAAGAAGCCTTGTCTGTTGTTTGGCCCGGGAAGCAACTTGCAACTTTTCAACTTGATTTTTATCACGGAAACCAAATACAGTCATACCTCTACTTACAAAATGAATTGATTCCAGAACTTTTTTCGTAAGCAGTACAGTACTTTACATGTAAATTCCATTGCACGGTCCTCAAAAAAACGACCAACTCAACCCTATAAAAATGACCAGTGTCCCAATTTTGTCTGAAAGATGCGAGAAACAGACAAAAAATGAAAGAAAATAATTTTAAAAATGATTTATTAATATAATTACCGTATTTTCACGACTATACGGTGCATCATATTTTTAGCCACAGTGTCAGTAACGAATGCTATTTCTGTATTTGACACACACAAAGGACACACCGTTTTTATAGACGCAGTCAGGCATAGCAAAACATACACCAGCTTAAACATACGGACACCCTAAAAACACGTTTTTAAAAAGGCAACGGAAGCAAAACTGAGTTGGGTTGTACTTTATTTAGCCATTTTACAATGTACTCACGTCATCATCACCCACAAATCTATCAAAGGTCCATATATAAAGCGCACTGGATTATAAGGCGACCTGTCTATTTTTGAGAAAATTTAAGACTTTTATCTGCGCCTTATAGTCGTGAAAATACGGTAAATGAATAACAAGCTATTCTATTTGTGTAGTAGTACAGTACAGTAAGGAAGAAGCTAGCATTAGCACACGAACACAAAGACAGATCTAAACAACTTCAAATGATGAATTGAAATCAAGTTAGCATTAAATTATCATATAATATATATTTTAGTACAGAAAAGCCATGCCAAGGAGTCGTCTTTCTGCTTTAATAGCGTAGCGATGCTAGCAAGTGGGTTACGGCCAATCGTATTGCCTTGCAATATCCGCCAATCACACGCCACTTTCTTCTCTTCATTTTTCAAGTGAATCACGTTTCGCTTATTCATTTCATTCGCTCCAATAATTTTAAATAAAAAAACAGCGTGACGACAAACGGCGCTCAAAAGAGTTAGCATGTTCGGAGGGGCTCCAATCGGAAGTAAACCCTTCCACAATAATGTTACCAGGACAATTTCAAAATCAAATAACGGACATTTACATTCAGAGGGATTTCATAACCTGAAAATTTCGTACCTAGAGGCATTCGTAAGTAGAGGTATGACTGTATTAGGGGACTTTCGCTATCACGCTAACGCCGGACTGAAAAACGACGCTACGTGTCGCATTAGTCGATGGCAGCTGGCGTTTAAAGCGCCAACGCAGATGGCCTCGGCGACACGTCACCCCTCTTCTACCAGCCGATCTCACCCGCGTTTTCCTTCTCCCCCGTTTGTGTCGTACGCGTCTCCAAGGTAACTCCAAAGGAAAACGGCAGAAAAAGATCACCTACAGAACGCAAAACTACCTGAACGGCTACGCCGCCGACGGCCTGCGCACGCTATGCATCGCCAAAAAGGTAATTCCCGCATTTGTCTCGACTCACCCGCAATCTGTGGCCGAGTTACACCCGCGCGAAAAGGGGGCGCCGCAGTGCGGCGGTAGAAAATCTATCGGGTCATTTAAGGGATCCACGCGCTAGCCTCGGCAAAGACGAGGTTGTCATGGCGTTGCCAGGTGCTGAGCCAGGAGGAGTATGCCTGCTGGCTGCAGCGCCACCTGGAGGCCGAGACGGCAATCCAAGGACGGGAGGAGCTGCTGTTCGAGTCGGCGCTTCGTTTGGAGACCAACCTTCAGCTTCTAGGTATGATCGTTTTATAACATACGTGCCAAAATGTGAAAATGATGCGCTAATGTCATTTTACATCACATGTGTCAAAGTGGCGGCCCGGGGGCCAAATCTGGCCCGACGCATCATTTTGTGTGGCCCGGGAAAGTCAATCATGAGTGTAACAATATAATATTTAGATTTTTTTTATTATAAATGGATTAAAAGAACTGGATTAAAAGCCCTGAATATTCCGTTTTTTATAGATCTAAAACAATGTTTATTTTAGCTTTTTAAAATATATTTTTAGATTTTACAAAATGATTTTTGAACTAAAAACACAGAAAAAATGGATTAAAAAGTTACAATTATTGATTTAAAAGGGGGAAAATCAGGAAATGTAATACATCTATACTCTTCATTTTAATTTGATACTAAAACAGAAAGTCATGATTTACTTTCCCGGGCCACACAAAATGATGCGGCGGGCCAGATTTGGCCCCCGGGCCGCCACTTGGACACGTGTGCTTTAGGTTGTCAAATATGATTTTAAATAAAAAAATAAACAATCTGGGCAGGCGCGACGGGAATCGAGGATCGGCTGCAGGACGGCGTACCCGAAACCATCGACGCCCTGCGGAAGGCGGGCCTTCAAATCTGGGTGCTGACGGGCGACAAGCAGGAAACGGCGGTCAACATCGCCTACGCCTGCAAACTGTTGGACCCCGAGGAGGAGATCCTGACCCTCAACGCCGACTCCATGGTCAGTAAAGTTAAACTTTTTGGCCTCATTCTTAGCACACAGTGTTGCTTCATTCTTGGCTACTTAATCCCACTAAATAGAATTCTTCCCATTTAAAAGCCAAGCCTTGAACTTTTGACCCCCGACCGCCCCCCGTCTATCCGTGTCCCCCCACCCAGGAGTCTTGTTCGCTCCTCCTGGAGGAGAGTTTACACTACATCCAGGCCAAATTCCTATGCGGCTCTGCCAAAGCCTTCCACGCCGACTTGTTCCCGTTGGCCGTTTACCCACGGGTGGCCGCCGCCGCCGCCGCCCCCGCCGCCGCCGTGCACCGGCTGGGCCTGGTGATCGACGGGCGCACCCTGGCCTACGCCCTGGACCGAAGCCTGGAGGACAAGTTCCTGGCGGTGGCGCGCAGCTGCCGCTCGGTGCTGTGTTGCCGCTCCACGCCGCTGCAGAAGAGCATGGTGGTCAAGCTGGTGCGCCACAAGCTCAAAGTCATGACGCTGGCCATAGGTGGGCACGGGGGAGGGCGACGTTTCATTGGCTGGATACCAATTGATGTTAATTAGTGGTCTGAAGGACTATTGCGGTTAATGTAGATAAAGGAAAAACCGCAAAGTGGGGTCATTCCTATTTTAAAAATATATATATATATTATTTTTATATATATATATTTTTTAATTTGGTGTAAAATTTCACATTTTTATGAACTTTTGAAAAAAAATTTTTTTTTTAATTTTTTTACTCCAGTGTTTAGTTCTAGTAGTAAGCGGAGAAAAGGGGAGTGGCTTCCTCTTGTGAATTTCAGCGTGGGTTTTTGCATTTTTCTGAACTTACAAAATTTTTATTTATTTTTTAAATTCCACCATAAAAAAAACCACAATGTCGTTTAGCCGCGATAATCGAGGGATTACTGTATTCCGGTTTCTTCCCACATTCCAAAAACATGCATGCTAGGCTAGCTGGTTGAACACTCGCAATTGCCTAAACCTAGCTGCGATTGGCTGGCCACCGATTCACAGGTGCCCAAAGTCAGCTGGGATAGGCTCCAGCACCCCCTGCAACGCTTGTGAGAATAAGCGGTTCAAAAAAATGAATGAATAGTAATGTAAAGGTAATTTATACTTTTTTTTAATCAGGCGATGGAGCCAATGATGTCAGTATGATCCAAGTAGCTGACGTCGGTGTGGGGATTTCAGGACAAGAGGGCATGCAGGTGAGACCCCCATTATTTTTTTAGCCCATACCTTGGTGGTGGTTAACTCATTTTTTTAGCCACTAATGGCAATAGACCACGTGTCAAAGTGGCGGCCCGGGGGCCAAATCTGGCCCGCCGCATCATTTTGTGTGGCCCAAAAAAGTAAATCATGAGTGCCAACTTTCTGTTTTAGGATCAAATTAAAATGAAGAGTATAGATGTATATTACATTTCCTGATTTTCCCCCTTTTAAATCAATAATTGTCATTTTTTAATCCATTTTTCTGTGTTTTTAGTTCAAAAAACATTTTGTAAAATCTAAAAATATATTTAAAAAAACTAAAATAAACATTCTTTTAGATCTATAAAAAAACGGAATATTCAGGGCTTTTAATCCAGTTCTTTTAATCCATTTATTAAAAAAAAAATCTAAATATTATATCTAAAATGGTCCGGCCCACATGAAATCAAGTTGAGTCTGACACCCTTGTGATAGACCAAAAAAATTGGACGTCTATTGCAGTCAGTGGCACTGCTGCTAATGACATAAACCTCTTTGGGTCCTAAATTAAATCAATCCCAATCCAAATTTGGCCTGCGAGTTAACAACTTTACGCTCCCTCCTCATTTACGGCGTTGGCATCGACGCTAACGTCACTCAGAGGTCGCAGCCACATTCCTGATTGGCATACGACCAATCATCGCTGACATCATCGACCTTAGCCTATTAGCGCTTAGCTCGTGGCGCCGCGATAACGGAAACTGGCGCTTATCGGGCGAGCCAAGCGCATCTGTTCGAGACCGGCTTCTGGAACGGCGTTCGGACGGGTTGCCAGATTAATCAGTGCCAGTCAAAGGCGCTCTTAAAGGGACGGCGCTGGCTCACGTCAACATTTGGCACTCTTACTGACCTCGTATTTGTCTCGCAGGCGGTGATGGCGAGCGATTTCGCCTTGCCGCGTTTCCGCCATCTTCGGAAGTTGCTGCTGGTTCACGGACATTGGTGCTACTCGCGCCTGGCCAACATGATCCTCTACTTCTTCTACAAGAACGCCGTACGTCGTCTTGGCGTCGTTTTTTGGGGGAGCTGCAAAAAAAAAAAATGAAAATACATCATTGCAAAAACAAATTTGAAAAAATAAAAGCACTGTTTTTATACATTGCAGATGTTCGTGGCGCTTATTTTCTGGTATCAGTTCTACTGCGGCTTCTCGGGGTCGGCTATGATCGACCAATGGTATCTGATCTTCTTCAACCTGATGTTCTCGGCCTTCCCGCAATTGGTCACCGGCACGCTGGACAAGGACGTGTCGGCCGAGACGCTGCAGCGACTACCTCAGCTTTACGTCAACGGGCAGAACTCGGAGGTGGGGGAGCGCACGCTGTTCTGTCAGAGTTTCGGGAAAGTAGCCGCATGAGATGGCGGCCATTTTGGGGAAACGATTTTTGACCATTAATGTTAATGACCATTTTTTTTCATTGTTTTAGACTCTCTCGTTTAACCTGTAAAATTGGGAATTGCGTAAATCAAGAAACAAAAAAGCTTGAAGAAGTGCTACCACATTGGTGTCAAAGTGGCGGCCCGGGGGCCAAATCTGGCCCACCGCATCATTTCGTGCGGCCCGAAAATGTAAATCATGAGTTCAAATTGTAGGGAATGTTTCCTGTTTTTCCTCTTTTTAAATGAATATTTGCATTTTTTTTAAATCCAAAATTGTATTACTTTGTTTTGGTGTTGTTTTTAGTTCAAAAAGCATTATTTTAACATCTGAAATAAATTTAATATTTAGGGTTTTTGATCCGATTTTATTTTAAATATCTAGATTAGATTAGAACTTTATTTCATCCCGTATTTGGGAAATTTAAATTTTTTTTTTTTAAATATTATTATAATTTTTTTATTGTTTATTTATTATTATATCTAGAATATTTCCTCTTTCCCATTTAATTTTTCACTGCAAATAAACAGAAACACAATATTTACTCTGTGTTAAAAAAAGGTTAAAACATTGGATAGATTTAAAACTTCCCCTCACCCTCTTTTCAGATTTCAGCAAAATTAAAGGCATTTTTTTTTAAATCCACTACAAGAGAATATTTGCTATTAAGAGGCTGCCTTTGTACGGTTAAATTTGAGTCATGTGTTGACCGCTAAGCAAAGCCTCAAGAAGACGAAATTGCCATTTTAGGGTTGCAATTTTGAAAAGTGAAAATCATTGTTCTGTAACCAATGAGGAGACCCACAAAAAAATGAAACTAGCTACACCCATTTTTGCCATTTTTTTTGCTCGAATTCGTGGTACTCGGTGTACTGTCACGCTCATCCTAACCGTTTCTGGCCATCCTTATTGTCGTCAAAGGAATACAAGCCGTACATGTTCTGGATGAACATGATTGATGCTTTCTACCAAAGTCTCATCTGCTTCTTCATTCCCTACTTCGTGAGTGTCCGTCTCCGTCGCCCTCGCCGCCGCCGCCATTTCGACCCCAACCCACTTCCTCCGCAGGCCTACGCCGACTCGGACGTGGACCTGTTTACATGGGGGACCCCCATCACCACCATCGCCGTGTTGACAATTTTGCTGCACTTGGGAGTGGAGACCAAAACCTGGGTGAGATAGCGGCGATCCGCCGCCACGTGGCGTCACAGACGTGACGCCAGCCTACTTGCAACGTTGCCTCTCGTTCCAGACGTGGATGAACTGGCTGTCCATCTGCTTCAGCGTGGTTTTGTTCCTGGCGGTGGCGCTGTGCTACAACGCCTCCTGCCCCACCTGCTACTCCCCCTCCAACCCTTATTGGACCATGCAGAGGTTGCTGCAGGACCCCGCCTTCTACCTGCTGTGCCTCATCACCCCCGTGACGGCGCTCCTGCCCAGGTGAGGAGCAGTTAAATGCTTTTCTTGGAAAATGGAAAATGGGTTTTAATTAAGGCGGCATGGTGGCTTGAGTGGTTAGCATGTCGGCCTCACAGCTCTGGGGTTCCGGGTTCAAATCCAGGTCACATGGAAAATGGAAACCGGCTTTTAATTAAGGCGGCCCGGTGGCTTGAGTGGTTAGCAGGTCGGCCTCATGGCTCTAGGGTCCCAGGTTCAAATCCAGGTGCCACCTGTGTGGAGTTTGCATGTTCTCCCCGGGCCTGCGTGAGTTTTCTCCGGGTATTCCGGTTTCCTCCCACATTCCATAAACGTGCATGCTAGGCTGATTGGACACTCTAAATTGCCTTTAGCGATGATTGCTTGTCCGTCTCTATCTGCCCTGCGATTGGCTGGCCACCGATGAAGGGCTGGGATAGGCTACAGCACCCCCCGCGGCCCTAATGAAGATAAAGTGGTTCAGAAAATGATTGAATGAATGGAGATATTTTGGGGCTTTTGTAAGAAATGCATATGCATAAGCGTCATAAATAGACAAATAAAAAAAATGGAGAATTGTTGAAACAATACAAAATATTGTAAATTTTGAATTTGAAAATATTAATAAAGCTGCATTTCTAATGAAAAGAAAAAGGAGGAAGAAAAAGTAGTAAAGGCGGTAAAATGATTTTCGAGTACGAGTGGTTAGTTAGCACATTGGCCTCGCAGTTCTCGGGTTGAGGGTTCGATTTCAGGTGTGTCCTCACTGTGTGCAGTTTTCTCTGTTTTTTTTTTTCATTTTAAACTGAATTTTCTATATTTAATCCGAGTATTTCTTTATAAAATGTTGGGATCGTCTCATTTTTTTTGTCATATTCTGTTTTATTCCGAGTCTGCATTAACGCCTGTATGTAAATTCAGGCATTCGAGCAAGGGGGTCAGACTTTTTGGTCGATTTCACGTGGGCCGGACCATTTTAGATATAATATTTAGATTTTTTTTTTTATAAAATGGATTAAAAGAACTGGATTAAAAGCCCTGAATATTCCGTTTTTTATAGATCTAAAACAATGTTTATTTCAGCTTTTTTAATTTTTTTTTTAGATTTTACAAAATGATTTTTGAACTAAAAACAGAAAAAAAAGATTAAAAAATGACAATTATTAATTTAAAAGGGGGAAAATCAGGAAATTTAATATACATCTATACTCTTCATTTGAATTTGATCCTAAAACAGAAAGTCGACACTCGATTTACTTTCCCGGGCCACAGAAAATGATGCGCCGGGCCAGATTTGGCCCCCGGGCCGCCACTTTTACACATGTGCATTAGAGGGTTAAATCTGAAGTATTCCTCCCAAAAAGCTGCAAAACAAAAATCAAATCTCGCCCCGACGTGAAAACTCTCACCCCAACGTGAATGTTGTTAATCCGCCGCCGCGTGTTTGCATGTCGCAGATATTTCTACCGGGCGTGTCAAGGCACCGTCTTTCCCAGCCCGGTCCAAGTTGGCCGTCAGTTGGACCACCTTCCCACCAAAGACCCCCGCGGGGACCCCCTCAAGGAGAACAAGACCCCCGTCAAAGACCCCCACCGGGAGTCGGAGCGTCCCGACGCTAGCCTGTCGGTCCGGATTGACGGGGGGGTCAAGTACACCCGGGACCCCCTGGACGGACTCACCTTGGGCTGACGGGTCCAAGCCCCGCCCATTTTTTTTCCAATTTGCACGTTTTAGTTTTTTTTTTTCTATTTTTTTTTTTATTCAATTTTTTCAAATAGCTTCTTTTGTAAAGGATGCAAATAGGTACTTTATTTGATGATAATTTTATTCTGGGAGTCGTAAATATTATATATATGGGGAAGATTCATCTCAGTTCTGATTGGGGATTGACGGATGAGTTTTTATTTTTTATTTTTCATACTTCCAAAGTGCTTTGACGCAACAGCGGCCTTGATTGTGTCTTTCTAAGAGGTTTTTTTTTGTTCAGTACATCGTGACCTCGGTTCACTGTAGCGTTAGCGCCACAATGAAAAGGACAAAAAAATGAGAATAAAATAAGGAAAAAGTAATTACAGGGAGTTATATGTAGCGTTACAAATAAGCTGCAGGAAAAACAAAACAAAGAAAAGGCCGAAAATGACAAGAATTTAGTTGAATTATGACAAATGATGGTTTTAGCATTAGCATAAAAGTGAAAATGACTGATAGTAACTTAATTTTTTCCTCCAAAAAGTCCTATTTCATAAAATAATTGTCATACATTTCACCACGATGAAGAGAAGGACAAAAATGAGATTAAAATGCTAAGGAAAAAACTAAGAAAAGGCCGGAAATGACCAAAAATTTAGTAGAAACGATGTTTTTAGCATTAGCATAAAAGTGAAAATGACTGATAGTAACTTATTTTTTTCGCGAACAAGTCCTATTTCATAAAAGAATTGTCATACATTTCAACACAATGAAGAGAAGGACAAAAATGAGATTAAAATGCTAAGTGCTAAGGAAAAAAATTAAGGAAAAAAGCTAAGAAAAGGCCGGAAATGACAAGAATTTAGTACAAACTATGTTTTTAGCATTAGCATAAAAGTGAAAATGACTGATAGTAACTTATTTTTTTCGCGAAAAAGTCCTATTTCATAAAAGAATTGTCATACATTTCAACACAATGAAGAGGACAAAAATGAGATTAAAATGCTAAGGAAAAAACTAAGAAAAGGCCGGAAATAACAAGAATTTAGTAGAAATTATGTTTTTAGCATTAGCATAAAAGTGAAAATGACTGGTAGTAACTTATTTTTTTCGCGAAAAAGTCCTATTTCATAAAAGAATTGTCATATATTTCAAATATTTAGCTTTTTTTTAAAAAATGTTTATTTTGGTGTGGCGCCAACACTCCCGCGTGCGTGTAAATTTGCACCGTCATTTAGCTGTAGCTTTGCTAATTTCTCTTCTACACATTCCAAAGATAATCAAAGCCAATTGAATGGGATGGAAGCTGATGTCTCATTGTGTTTTAACAGTGTTTACCAAAGATTGCCGTTGTCACGGCAACGGCTGCATTTTCACATTGTTTTCCATAACAAGCAAACTGGTAATAAAGGAGGCGTTCATGTTAAAATGCTTCATTTTGTCACCAAAAAATACCAAAAAAAACGTTCCTGGATGTTAACCTTGCAAGCCTTTTACTTGAAAATTTTAAATGCTAGCTTTTTTAAAATTATGGAGCAAGTTTGTCAATTTTTTTGGGCCAAGAGTTACGGCGATAACATGACATTCATACGTGAAATATGATTAGCATTACAATTAGCATAGCATTCGAAATTCGCCATGGAAACATTGTAACTGTACCAAATTTTTCACAATGGATTAAAATGAGAAAAAAATTGATCACGCTTCAGCATTTAAAAAAAAATGCATAAAAACGGGAAATTTATGACGTCATGCAATTACGAACCAGTTCACTTCCATGTGCGAGTGGCCCAAAAAATACATTTTAAAAGCACTTTTGACATTTTCAGAAGTTTCCGGCCCAATTCCAAACGTTGCGTTGGGTTTCCGCAAAAAAAAAGACGTGGTTATTGTCAAATACGTCGTTGTTCTTGTTGTATTTTCCACACTTGTGCCTTAACACTGGATAATAAATGTTGTTTTTTCCCATTGACAAAAGCTGTTGTGACGTAATTAAGCGTCGCGTCATTAACACAAAGTGTCATTGCCTGGATTTGCCACTAGATGTCTCTACACTTGACTCTGTCTATTATGATTCTGTTAGGATGGAAAAATTTGGGGTGTTTTTTCAAGGTACGTTGGATACCTTGAAAGCCACCCCACTCGCAACCCACACACACGCACACACACACACTTCGCACAACCAGTTGTGTACGTCATCACAAGTGCACAAAGACAAGAGCAAACATTGGCATGTAAAGATTGACTTGCACTCACACAAAGGCATCCTGCTGTTGCCTAGCGACCAGTCCCCATCACGACTCTCCGTGGCCTTCGATGGGTCCTCGGGAACAGCGAGTCCTGCATGTGTCAACAAAACGCAGCTTTCATATCGTGTCGCAACAGTAAGTGCTTTACAATTACCGTATTTACTCGCATATTAGGCGGACCCTTAAAATTGCCTTAAAACGGTTGAATTTGACAATTTCTCACGTATAAGCCGCCCCCTGATTTGCCATTTTCACCTCCATAGTCATGGTTTTAATAGGGGAGTGCAAAAATGTTACCATATTTACTCGCATATTACCTGGACCCTTAAAATTGCCTTAAAAGTAGAATTTTACAATTTCTCGTGTATAAGCCGCCCCCTGATTCAGAATGTTCACCTCCATATTAATGGTTTTAATAGGGGAGTGCAAAAAAATTACCATATTTACTCGCATATTAGCCGGACCATTAAAATAGCCTTAAAATCGTTGAATTTTACAATTTTTCGCGTATAAGCCGCCCCCAGATTCACAATTTTCACCTCCAAATTAATGGTATTAATAGGGGAGTGCAAACATGTTACCGTATTTACTCGCATATTAGCCGGATCCTTAAAATCGTAGAATTTTAAAATTTCTCGCGTACAAGTCACCCCCTGATTCACAATTTTCACCTCTATATCCATGTTATTAATAGAGGAGTGCAAAAATGTTACCGTATTTACTCGCATATTAGCCGGAACCTTAAAATTGCCTTAAAATCATTGAATTTGACAATTTCTTGCGTATAAGCTGCCCCCTGATTTGCCATTTTCACCTCCATATTCATGGTTTTAATAGGGGAGTGCAAAAATGTTACCGTATTTACTCGCATATTAGCCGGACCCTTAAAATCGTTGAATTTTAAAATTTTTCGCGTATAAGCCACCCCCTAATTCACAATTTTTACCTCCATATTCATGGTTTTAATAGGGGAGTACGAAAATGTTACCGTATTTACTCACATATTAGCCGGACCCTTAAAATTGCCTTAAAATCGTTGAATTTTACAATTTCTCGCATATAAGCCGCCCCCTGATTCACAATTTTCACCTCCATATTCATGGTTTTCATAGGGGAGTGCAAAAATGTTACTGTATTTACTCGCATATTAGCCGGACTCTTAAAATTGCCTTAAAATGGTTGAATTTTACAATTTCTCTCGTATAAGCCGCCCCTTGATTCACTATTTTCACCTCCATATTCATGGTTTTAATAGGGGAGAGCAAAAATGTTACCGTATTTACTCGCATATTAGCCAGACCATCAAAATTGCCTTAAAATTGTTGAATTCTATAATTTCTCGAGTATAAGCCGCCCCCTGATTCACCATTTTCACCTCAATATTCATGGTTTAATGGGGAGTACAATTGTGTTACTTTGAAGTAAAAATCTCATATCATAAGGAATTATTTCATCCAGTAATGGTTGTTTTCTTACTGCAGACATCTACTGGTGAAAGAGTATAGCAAATCTTGTGTGCATATAAACCATACCTTTCATTTAGTCATCATTCGGGAGCATTTTTTTTCTTGAATTTCATTCATAGACGTCAAGATAAATTTTGTTTAGCATTTTATCTGTTCATATTTTCTCTATTTTGAAATAAATGACCGTGTCGGCCGCATTGTCTTGCGTTATGGCGTTTCGTTTTTGTCACCTTGCAGTTTCGTCTAGTTTCGTCCACATAAGCCACACCCTCGATTGAGTCATAATTTTTTTTGTGACAAATAGGGCGTACATGCGAGAAAATACGGTAGTTACTATTGGTAGAACAAGACATGGGAGAGTAAAGGTTGTAAAAATAATAGTAAATAGAGCCAGGACCTTTCTGATTGATTTGACAGATTTCCCAGAAAAATCTCAAGGGAAATCACACGGAAAGGAGGTTTAATCAACAATAAACGCGCACACACGCCACGCTCAAGTTTGAGCTGCTTTTAATTACACGATGCCCCCCCAAAAAAGGCCAGCCGGTCCTTTTTATTAACAAGAGGAGTGATTTGATCAATGAATCCATTGACCATTTGATTGCAGTCCCAGAATGAGCGCCAGGTTATGACTGAGCAAAAATAATGAAAACTTTTACTTCAAAATATTTCTGTAAAACTGCAACGGCCGTGAGTTTGAGTACACTCAACTTTGAATGACTTACAAGATGAAAAATGTACAAAATGTGCCATGGTGAACTATCTAGGACAGGGGTGTCAAACTCGGGTTGGTTTGCGGGCCGCTTTAACGTCAACTTGATTTCATGTGGGCCGGACCATTTTAGATATAATATTTAGATTTTTTAAATTTTATAAATGGATTAAAAGCCCTTAATATTCCGTTTTTATAGATCAAAAACTATGTTTATTTTAGCTTTTTTAAAATATATTTTTAGATTTTAAGAAATGATTTTTGAACTAAAAACACAGAAAAATGGATTAAAAAATGACAATTATTGATTTAAAAGGGGGAAAATCAGGACATTTAATATACATCTATACTCTTCATTTTAATTTGATCCTAAAACAGAAAGTCGGCACGCATGATTGACTTTCCCGGGCCACACAAAATGATGCGGCGGGCCAGATTTGGCCCCCGGGCCGCCACTTTGACATGAGTTATCTAGGACAAATGAGAAGATGCCATTTTTTGGTCTCTTATTGGTCACTTCCTATTAATTTTAGGGCATTTTTAAGTCACTTTCTTGCTAACTTAATGGCTAGCATTGGCGACGTGAAGGAATATTTATTTCCCAACTCTCCCAGGCCATGTGGATTGGACATCTAGCAACGTCAGTGGTACTGAAAAATGTCATTTCACAGTCGGTCCTCCTATTTTGAATCAATTGGACGTCTTTTCTTGTAAATGGCAGGAAATTAGGTCATTTTGGTGGCTTCCTTGTTAAGTTTAGGGTCCTTACAGGGAACTTTATGTAGGTTTTGGGTCACTTTATGTTAAAAGGAAATTAATGGGCCCAATGGAAATGAACAGGGATATTTTTTTTTTACATAAAATTTTAGTGAAATATGCATTTTGGTGGAAAACTTGTAGACAATTTTTTGGGCACTTTTATGTCCTGAATTTGTTTTTTTATCTGTAAAAAATGTGAATCAAATGAAGGGGCAAGATACATTTGTAAATTCGAATTATTTTCGCCTTTGGAAATAATTGGGGGTTATTTTTTTGAAAAAGACGAGGTTTTATCGTTATCGTTAAAGGGGAAATACACTTAATTTTTGTAAGGTTTCCAGGTTTGAACGCTGGTTAAATCACGAAATAAAACAATGCAGTTTTAAAAGTGCTTAGCAAAGCATTTCGAAACAAACAAATGGACTTACCTGCCACTATCACAAAAAGTATTTGCTGTTGACTATTACCAACATTGTATGACCACTTGTTTCCAAATAAAAATTGAGTTTATATCGATTTATTTAAATCTGAATTATCTTGCGTTAGCAGTAAGCTATCTCTGGTACCATCTTAAACATTTCCACGAGATGAAATATTTAAACATTCATAATACACACGATATGAGTTTGAGTAGTTTAACTACTAAAAGACGGTATTTTCTTACCTAAAATTGATTTCCGTCACATTTTGTCGTAACTGCGTCGTGATGACGTCAGAGACTCGAACACACCAAGGTGAAACATCAGTAAACTAATTAGTACTACTATTTATTTATTTTTATTTTATTTTATTTATTTAAATATTATTTTAAGATCGCCATAGTAGTTTTTATAGTCGCAGTAACTGGATTTTTATTATTATAATTATTTATTTTGTTGTTGTTATTTGTTCACTTAGTGGTGAAGCTTTAAATCTCATTACACTTGTTTTACGACAATAAAAGCATTAATTTCAATTCATTACATTTGTTAAAGTATAAGTAGTAGTTGCAGTATCAAAAGTAGCTATAATTGATGTAGTACTAGTAAAACAAAGCATAGTAAAAGACTGATTGGTATTATTATTTATTGAGTATTTATTTGTTTGTTTGTTGTTATTTGTGCACTTGGTGGTGAAGCTTTAAATCTTATTATACTTGTTTTATGACAATAAAATCATTCAATTCATTACATTTGTTAAAGTACAAGTAGTAGTTGCAGTATCAAAAGTAGCTATTATTGAAGTAGTACTAGTAAAACAAAGCATAGTAATAGACTGATTGGAATTATTATTTATTGAGTATTTATTTGTTTGTTGTTATTTGTGCACCTGGTGGTGAAGCTTTAAATCTCATTATACTTGTTTTATGACAATAAAAT
Source organism: Stigmatopora argus (assembly GCF_051989625.1). Taxonomy (NCBI): domain Eukaryota; kingdom Metazoa; phylum Chordata; class Actinopteri; order Syngnathiformes; family Syngnathidae; genus Stigmatopora; species Stigmatopora argus. The sequence goes on from NC_135394.1 coordinate 16,195,911, forward strand.
CATTCAATTCAATTCAATACATTTGTTAAAGTATAAGTAGTAGTTGCAGTATCAAAAGTAGCTATAATTGAAGTAGTACTAGTAAAACAAAGCATAGTAATAGACTGATTGGTATTATTATTTATTTGTTTGTTTGTTATTTGTGCACTTGGTGTTGAAGCTTTAAATCTCATTATACTTGTATCATGAATATAAAAGCATTCAATTTGATTGAAAATGGAGTATTACATTTGTTAAAGTATAAGTAGTAGTCGCAGTATCAAAAGTAATTGAAGTAGAACAAAGCATAGTAATGCAGATGTAGTTTAGCAGTAAGTATATGATGGATGCTTTTATTGCAAAAGAATATCAGGGAATTAAAACAAAAGCAGTTTTTTAATTAGTGTGCTCCAATCTTTCAGTTTGGCAAGATTTTTTTTCAATAATAGATTGTGCCAGCGGCTCGTCGGCCATGTCGTGACAGGTGGCGTCCGCTCCTACGCGTTGCAAGTCGCAGATGGCGAAAGAAGAACGCACACACCAGCGGGGATTTGTCTGCTTGTTTTTATAAATTCAACACAAAATGAAAGCAATCAAAAGTCTGTCAGTCAAAATGATGTCACCGCAAAAAAAAACAACCAAAAAACAACCCCAAAAATACAGCAAAGACGGACAACCGACATTTAGCTTAGCGGCGGAAAACGCAGCGGAACCTCTAATGTCCAACAACACACACACACACACACACATAAATAAATAAGTTTATCTCGGATGACTTTGGGCAAGAAAAACACGATACACCCTCCCTGGATTGGTCGCCATCCAATCGCCAGGGCCGATAGAAATAAACAAGCACTTTTGGACAATTAAAAGAGTCTTTACTTGAACAAAAAAATATAAGATTTGGCGAGACAAGTGAACGCTCCGGACCGATTGGTCACCAGCCTCACGAGATTTCCGAGGGGGGAAAAAAAACAAACTTCAAAGTGGCATGTGACGTTAGAGGTTCCATGGCGTCAAACTTGTGGCGAGCGGACGCCGAGGAGCGTGCCGCGACGCGATTGGTCGAGGTCCGTCTGAGTTCAAGGAAGTGCACACACACACACACAAACACACACACACACTCGCACACACACACGTTAATTGACGTAGTAGAGCCAGTAGACGACGTTAAAGAAGGAAAACGAGAAGGGAAAGATGAAGCGCGACCAGCGGTCGATGGCGTTCACGTCCGTCAGGTCGGGGATTTTGATTTTCAGCTGGGAAGACCGCCTCCTCAGGCGGCTCCGCCTCCCGTCCGGCCCGGCGAATTGACGGGCGGCCCGCCCGCTGCTGCGTCTGTACTGGAGACCCGAAGAGTTGTCCAGCGGGACGGGGGTGGAGTTACGCGTGGCGTCGTACAAGCTGCTGTTGGTGCTGCTGCGGGTGGTGGTGCTGGTGGTGATGGCGTGGCCGCCGCCCACTTCGTTGTGGATTTCCAGGGTGGTGAGCAGGATGTTCCCCTGAGAGTCAGCCTGGGGGGGATGGAGATAAATAAAATGGCTGGGAGATAGGGGGGGCGGAGCTAGGGAAATATTTGCGGGGTAAAAACTTTTAAGGGCTGGTAAATCTTTCATCGTGGTATAATAGATTAGCGATTAGCAAGGGTGTCAGACTCGGGTTGGTTCGCGGGCCACTTTAACGTCAACTCGATTTCACGTGGGACGGACCATTTTAGATATAATATTTAGATATTTTTTTAATAAATGGATTAAAATAACTGGGTTAAAAGCCCTGAATATTTAGATTTAAGTACCTGGACAAAAACCCACGCAAGCCTGGAAAGAACACACAGTGAGGACCCACTTGGGATCGAACCCTTGACCCCTGAACTGCAAGCCCATCGCGGTAACCACTTAACCAACAGGTCGATCTAACAAAATAATGAATTGATAAACTCTTTACTCATAATAATATTCCCTCTAAGCCAAGGGTGTCAGACTCGCCTTGGTTCGCGGGCCGCGTTAACGTCAACTCGATTTCATGTGGGCCGGATCATTTTAGATATAATATTTAGATTTTTTTAAATAAATGGATTAAAAGAACTGGATTAAAAGCCCTGAATATTTAGATTTTTTTATAGATCAAAAACAATGTTTATTTTAGCTTTTTTATATATATTTTTAGATTTTACCAAATGATTTTTGAACTAAAAACACAGAAAAAATGGATTAAAAAATGACAATTATTGATTTCAAAAGGGGAAAATCAGGAAATGTAATATACATCTATACTCTTCATTTTAATTTGATCCTAAAACAGAAAGTCGGCACTCATGATTTACTTTCCCGGGCCACACAAAATGATGTGGTGGGCCAGATTTGGCCCCCGGGCCGCCACTTTGACACACGTGATCTGGGACAAATGAGAAGATGCCATTTTTTTGGTCTCTTATTGGTCACTTCCTATTATTTTAGGGATTTTAGATTTTACAAAATGATTTTTGAACTAAAAACACAGAAAAATGGATTAAAAATGACAATTATTGGTTTCAAAGGGGGAAAATCAGGAAATTTCATGTACATCTATACTCTTCATTTTAATTTGAAAAAAGAAAAAGAAAATAATAATAATTGTTTAAAGTTCATAAAAATGTGAAAATCCACGCTGAAACTCAAAAGCGGAAGCCACTCCCCTGTCCTCCGCTTGCTACTAGAACTCAGCACTGAAGTAAAAATAAATAAATTAATTAAAAATAATAATAATGTTTTAAAGTTCATAAAAATGTGAAAATTTACGCTGAAACTCGCAAGCGAAAGCCACGCCCCTGTCCTCCGCTTGCTACTAGTATAAAAAAAAAATTAAATACAATTATTATTATTTTTATTTATTTTTTAATAGGGATTTATCGCGGCCATGTCTGGTCTACATTAACCGCAATAATCGAGGGATTACTGTACACAGTGGCGAGGGCCCTCGATCCATTTAATACAAAATTATGAACGCACAATGAGCTCCAATTGATCTAAATCAATTTTTTTTTAAATTGACCATGTCCGCTTACTGTCACAAAATCAAATCAGGTCATTTTTGTTGAATTTGGAGGCACTTAGTTTTAGTAGAAACATTTCTGATCATGCTTTACTTTACAGCCACGCCCATCATAAACGACCTATCACAGCTGCTCGTTAAGGAATCTTTGATCTTGAGCTTCAGTTCGGCGCCCTTGGTCATGAAACGCGTCTTAATTCCCCTCCCTTCGAACTCAGTGCCGAATGAGCTTTTCGCTATTATCGTGTATTTCCGACAAAACTAAAAAACGACAAGTACTGTTTCGCATTCAATCGGATAGTGGCTTCCCGGTCACGCCTCTTTCTCCTGATTGGCTCGGTCATCAGATAGTGGTTCGACACTTGAGGTCGGCAAGACGTCAATGTACGATGGAGCGTCTTTCTCGCAAGGTTAATGACGCGAATATTGACAGGAAATGTCGAATTTTCGGAACGAAAGTCCAAATCTAGCGAAGGCGGTCGGTCACCTTGGGCCGGTCGAAAGCGGCCCGGTCGTTGTTGGCCTTCTGCGCCCGCTCGGCCAGCTTCTTCTGTATTTGCGGCCCCCGCCCGAAGAAGATGTAGTTGACAAACGCGTACTCCAGCAGGGCCAGGAAGACAAAGACGAAGCAACCCATCAAGTACATGTCGATGGCCTTCACGTACGGGATTTTGGGCAGCGTCTCCCTCAGGTGCGTGTTGATGGTGGTCATGGTCAGCACCGTGGTGATCCCTGACGACATAAAAAAATTAATAAAAATTAAAAAACGCCTTTAGAACTTTGATTTCTTCCCGTTGCTTTTTGCGTTGCATTTTTTCAGTGTTTTTTTCCCGTTAGTCAGTGCAAATGGCGGAGCTTGTTCGCTAATACGAGAGGAGTATATACTACTTCTCGTTGGCAAGTGGTCGTGCGTTATCCTATTGTGAGGACATTTGTGTGCATCATTTTGGGAATATTTTGAAAGGAAGACAAAAGCAAACAACCCTCCATAGGTTGCATCTGAAAGTCAGGGTGGAGGCGGGGCCAATACAGCCAACCCGGGAGAAGAAAGGTATCAAAAAATTAAAACTAAATTAGAATTAAGTTTAGTGTAAGGTTCGATTAAACTTATTTTTGAGTGTGTCTGCATTGTAATCCAAGTTCATTTAAATTTGTTGATTTTATGTTATGAGCGCGTTGCTGTGCAATCTACTAATATTACACGATAAGCAATTTTATGGCAAGATTTCATATCACCAAAAGTCAATGCCTTTGAAACCAAACAACTTCAGTTTCACGAAAAACAAAAACACCTTAACTTACTAAATCTCGTAACATTACACCGTTTTTTTCTCTCCTAATATTACTTCAATCTTGTAATATTACACGAAAATCAGTTTTGTGCTCGCACAGAGTTAACGTCGGCAAAAGTTGAAATCTGTTAATCCAAACAACTTCCGCTTCACGCTACCTAAAAATAAGCTACAAAATGACTTTAACCTCAAATTATTGAAATTTGAATCTTGTAATAGTGCAATGTTCATTATATTTCAATTTTAATCTCGTCTTGCAACACCCAACCGGTGTGCGACGTGGTGTAAAAATACATTGAAGCAAAGTTTTTTTTAATGGCAACTCCCGCCCTGTTCGTATTCCCGCGTCTTGAGCCCGGTTGCGTAAGTCGGCCCAAAATGTAGCGCTTCGACAGTGCGTGCGGGGGAGGGAGTGGAGAGCGAGTAGTGTGGGTACAGGCCATCGATTCCTGCTTGAGCGCCAAGAACGAGAACCGTGCGCCAGATTGACACGCGTTAAAGCCACAATGCTAAATTGTCATTTGGGACTGATTTCTGTGCTTTTTCTCTCCACTATTTGTCGAGGTCACCGATTTGGGACACCTTGAGTTGTGTTAAAATTTGGTTCTAAGCAGATTTGCGACATTCCTTTGTCCTACCTAAAGCGACTCTGGCGGCCGAGGCGTCGTAGTTGATCCAGAAGGAGACCCAGGACAGGATGGTGATCAGGATGGAGGGCATATACGTCTGCAGGATGAAGTAGCCGATATTCCTTTTCAGTTTGAAGCTTAGAGACAGCCGAGGGTAGGCACCTGAACCACACACACACACACACACACACAATCACACACAAAAATGAGAATTTTTTTCTTCTTCTCCTACAAAACATCAAAGCACGTCCCAGCTGAAATGTTTTTCTTACACTCTTAATACTAAAAAATATGGCTTCAAGGTGTGCCCTTCCTTTTTAGTGCCATTGACGGCAAAATACGTCCAATTTATTTCCATTATTGCTTCCCTATTAAAATGGATTGGATTGTCAATGGCAATAAATGTAAAAATGTTTTTAAAAATAGCTTTATCTGTGCTAACAAGCCCCCTAACAGCGATAGACATCTAATTTATTCGTTCATTTTCCGAACGAGGGTCGCGGGGGGTGCTGGAGCTTACCCCATCTTACTACGGTCACCAGGTGGGGGACACTCTGAATCGGTAGCCAGCCAATCGCAGGGCACATTGAGACAAACAAGCCACCATACCAATTTAGAGTGATCAACCAGCTAGCCTAGCCTAGCATGCATGTTTTTGGGATGTGGGAGGAAAACATGCAAATTCCAGCTGGGATTAAACCCTCGACCCCAAAACTGCGAGACCGACGCACTACCGATCAAACTGAATTGGACGTCTATTGCCGTCAATGGCAGGCAATGACTTAAAAATGATTTTTTTTTTAAAGAATGAACCCACTCTAGCTCAATTTGTGAACGATCAATGCAAGACATCTTAATCAAATCCGATTGGACATCTACCGCCGGCATTGGTACACATTGACTTCATGCCATAACACCCAGATTTACCTGTGGAAAATACCACATTTCTGGAGACCAGCTTGTAGTCCACGATGGAGAACTGCGGCAGCTCGATGCGCGTGACGCCGGTCACGGCTGTGTCGCCGCCTTTCCAGTAAAACTCGATGTCGTCCGTCGTGTAGCCATCTTGGAAAATGTTGCATGTGGACAACAAAGCAACAGTCAGACAATTGATGAAAACCATACAAAAGACCAATGGGTCTTTTTAATTAAAGAAATAAAATGAAATACTATATCAAAGTATATCTATGCAATCTGATGCTAAATTTAATCTAGATATTAGGTTAAGTCATTGAAGTCAATCGCAATAATTGGCTAACAATCTTGTGTTATGTTAATGAGTTGACTACTACTTATTTATTATGTTGACTACTACTTATTTATTATGTTGACTACTTATTTATTTATTACATATTTATTGATTATTGTTTATATATTGTCTACTTATTTATTTATTACATATTTATTGATTATTTTTTATTTATTAAGTACATATTTATTGATATTTTTTTAATTTATTGACTACTTATTTATTTATTACATATTTATTGATTATTTTTTATATATTGACTACTTATTTATTACATATTTATTGACTACTTATTTATTTATTACATATTTATTGACTACTTATTTATTTATTACATATTTATTGACTACTTATTTATTTATTACATATGTATTGATATTTTTTTATTTATTGACTACTTATTTATTTATTACATATGTATTGATTATTTTTTATTTATTGACTACTTGTTTATTTATTTCATATGTATTGATTATTTTTTATTTATTGACTACTTATTTATTTATTACATATTTATTTATTTATTGACTACTTATTTATTTATTACATATTTATTGATTATGTGTGAATTAATGCATTTTCCATTCTGAAACAGATAAACCCAAGTTCCTGTTTTTAAGAAGTGTAGGATGACTTTAAACGGAAAATTAAGAATATTACCGTATTTTCCGCACAATAATGCGCAACGGAAAATACTTTTATAAGATTATAATGTTACGATACCTTTATTGAAATTAGGTGGACAAAAGACCTCCCTCATGATATGAATGAAGTCATCTTTGCATTATGTGAATGAACAAACCGTCTGCCTTTAATTTATTCATGTGAAAAGTGAGTACATATTGTTGAGTGTAAAATAGTTTTTTACATTTCTAATGATGTTGTTACTGTGAGCAAGACGTATCATTTATATATATTTTCTTTTGGGGGGGGGGGTAGCACGACGTCCGCTCGCTTGATTTAGCGGCGCTCCGAACTTGTGAATGATTCGCATGCGATGCACTTTGCATTCGCCGGAGGCCCCGTGGCGGGCGAAAAACGTCTGATTTACGAGCGGCGTCCGGCGCCGGAGCGCTGACTGCAGCGCATGTAAATCTTGCACGCTTTTACACATGATTCCGCATGAATGGCGGACGCAGAGGGCACATATCATCAAGACTAATGAGGGTGCGCCATCATTTCTACTGTGTGTGTGTGTGTGTGTGTGTGGTTATGTTTGTGTGTCAACTCACAGCTCTCAATCTCCAGCGTGCAGTTCTGCTCGTCCAGCGGGTATCGCCTCAGGTCCATCATGCAGGCGGCCGTCGTGGTGATTCTGAGTCCAAAGACCGGCCAGAAAAAGAAAAAAAAGTGTTTATTGGTTGGTGTCAATGCTGCATTGCAGTGAGAACAACGGGGGAAGATTGTACAGAGCACTGTACGGCATATCGTAAGGTCAAAAACAAGTGTAGCGCTTGGTATCTACACTGCACTGCGGTTTGAGTTTGATTTACCGTATTTTCTCGCATATTAGCCGCCTCCGCGTATTAGTCGCACTGTTAAAATTGCTTTAAAATCGTTGAATTTGACAATTTCTCGCATATAAGCCGCCCCCTGATTCATAATTTTCACCTCCATATTCATGGTTTTAATTGGGGAGTCCAAAAATGTTACCGTATTTACTCGCAAATTAGCCAGACCCTTAAAATTGCCTTAAAATCGTTGAATTTGACAATTTCTCGCGTAAGAGCCGCCCCTGATTCATAATTTTCACCTCCATATTCATGGTTTTAATCGGGGAGTCCAAAAATGTTACCGTATTTACTTGCAAATTAGCTGGACCCTTAAAATTGCCTTAAAATCGTTGAATTTTACAATTTCTCACGTATAAGCCGCCCCCTGATTCATAATTTGAATGGAAAGGATTGTCTGATGGATTGCATGTTGCCTGCATGTAAACAAATTCAAAAAGGAAGTCATGTGAGCAGTAAAACCAGGAAGTGTGTCCGTAGCGGTCTAGTTTGTCATCTCTAGCTAAGATGGTGGCGCCCTGAGCGAGCAATAGAAGGCTCAAGTAAGTGAGTTTTTTCACGTTTTATGCAAAATACGGTTTATTTTTTTCTTGAATTTCATTCATAGATGTCAAAATAAATTGTGTTTAGCGTTTTATCTGTTTATGTTTTCTGAATTTTGAAATAAATGACCGTATCGGCCGCATTGTCTTGCGTTATGACGTTAGGTCTTTGTCACCTTGCAGTTTTGTGCATATCAAGTCTAATTTATGCGCATATAAGCCGTACCCTTGATTCGGTCATCATTTTTTGGAGCAGTAAAAGCAAGAAAATACTGTATTTAATAAAGGTACAGTACATATTAAAAATGCCCGTATTGATTAGCCTCACACGGATCACTGGCTAGGGACCATTTGGCATACAATTAGGCTAGCACGCATGTTTCGGGGATGTGGGAGGAAACCGGAGTACCCAGCTCGCGGTCCTACCTGAGGCCGTAAAGGACGGTGCCGTCTGGGTGCAGACGAATCATCCGGTTTTTCACGGTAACTCCGTGCACGAAGGATTTCTTGTCGTTGAGGAAGTAGGTGTCGGGCACCCACAGCTGGTCCGCCACCCGATTGTCCAGGGTGAGGTTGAGGGGGATGCCCAGGTAGGCTAGCCTCTTGTCCCGCCAGTATTGCTGGAAGTACATGGTCAGTGTGTAGTCCTGCGAACAGAGACGGAAAGATTAGAAATTGAAAAAAAAGACAAAAATTGCAACATTTTTTTGTCTATATCCATATTTATGCATATTTTTGAATGGAAATGAATGCCTTTATGGTAATTATAAAAGTACAATGAGATTTCAAGCTTCACCAATAAATAAGCATGCATAAAAAATGATATATCGTATTTTCTCGCATATTGACCGCCTCTGCGTATAAGCCGCAGCCTTAAAATTGTTGAATTTGACGATTTCTCTCGTATAAGCCGCCCCCTGATCCACAATTTTTACCTCCATATTGTTAGGGTTGCTTGGTTTTATGCTTTTTTTCCTGTTTAAATTATTAAACTTTTTATTCGCGCACCTTTTTATGCAAGATGAATTTTTTTTATTTCATTCATAGACGTCAAAATTAATTTTGATTAGCGTTTTTATCTGTTTATCTTTCCTGTATTTTGAAAGAAATGACCGTATCGCCAGCATTGTCTTGCGTAATGGCATTTTTCGTCACATTGCTGTTTCGTGTATGTCCAATTTATGCGCATATAAGCCGTACCCTCGATTCAGTCATATTTTTTTTAGCGACAATACGCGAGAAAGGGTAATCAATGGCCCCCAATGAGCTAATACTTAAAAATAAAAACCTTATAAAAAGCCGAAAATGAATGAAAATAAGGCGATCGGGCCCGAATTGCCATAAAATGGGACATCAGAAGGTATTTAGCATTTTTTTCTTCTTCACAGATCCAATACAATATCCACTTTCTCCAAAAAATCCATGTGAAGGAACGAATCAAGAGTTAAGAAAAGCCATTATTGATGCCTTGGCTGTGTTCCACTAATGATCAAGCGCAAAACAAAAGCTTCTGTAGCCTTTTTAATGGAGCTGACTGGACTTGATTCTGCTGACTAATATTCTTTTAAATAAATAAGCAGGTCAAAGGAAATAAACAAGCCACCGCTTCAGTGACTTTTCATATTCAGAACAAGCTTGCGTGCATGTTCCGTGCGTCCACCGTGCGTGGCCAATAGCGTCCCGTGTTGGAAGCTGGTTGGTCAATGGCATCCCATCAGGGCTAGTAAATACGACCCGTGCAGGCGCCACTGTGTAAAACTGCTGACCCGACGCGGGCAAAATGTTGGAAATGCATTTTTTTTCTAAGTTTGCCGCATCGCGTAAAAAAACGGCAACTTTCTCTCGGTAAGAAATGAATGACGCAAACAATGTGAAGTCTTGGGCGGCCCGGTGGAAAAGTGGTTAGCGCGTCGGGTCCACAGTTTTGGGGTCGAGGGTTCGATCCCAGTTGGGTCGTCACCGTGTGGAGTTTGCATGTTTGAACCCCAGGTTTGTGTGGGTTTTCTCTGGGTATTCCAGTTTCTTCCCGCATTCCAAAAAGATGCATGTTATGCTAGCTGGTTGAACATACTAAATTGCCTGACCCTAGCTATGATTGGTTGACCTTTGTCTCCTTGTGCCCTGTGATTGGCTGGCCACCAATTTAGGGGTGGACAAGGGAAGCTGGGATAGGCTCCAGCACCCTCTGTGATCCTTGTGAGGATAAGCGGTTCAGAAAATAAATGAATGAATAAATATATATTTATATGCCTGGCGGACAAGTGGTTAGCGTTTTGGCCTCACAGTTTTGGGATCGAGGGTTTGATCCCAGCAAAGGTCTTCCCTGTGTGGAGTTTGCATGTACTCTCTGGGCTTGGGTGGGTTTTCTCCGGGTACTCCGGTTTCTTCCCACATCGCAAAAACATGCATGTTAGGCTAGGCTAGCAGGTTGAACACTCTCAATTGCCCCTAGCCATGATTGGTTGTCCTTTGTCTCCTTGTGCCCTGCGATTGGCTGACCACCATTTTACGGGTGCACAAAGTCAGCCGGGATAGGCTCCAGCACCCCCCGCGATTCTTAAGAGGTTAAGTGGTAGAGAAAATGAATTAATATATATTTATATGCCTGGCGACCAAGTGGTTAGCGTGTCGGCCTCACAGTTTTGGGGTTGAGGGTTTGATCCCAGCAAGGGTCCTCAATGTGTGGAGTTTGCATGTTCTCCCTGGGCTTGAGTGGGTTTTCTCCGGGTACTCCGGTTTCTTCCCACATCGCAAAAACATGCATGTTAAGCTAGGCTAGCAGGTTGAACACTCTAAATTGACCCTAGCCATGATTGGTTGTCCTTTGTCTCCTTGTGCCCTGCGATTGGCCGGTCACTGATTCAGAGTGTCCCCCGCCGGTGCCCGTTAGCTGGGGTTGGCTCCAGTACCCCCAGAATTGAAATGGGATTTGCTGTACTTGCGTGTCAAAGTTTGCAATGAATTCAAGTCGTTCAGAAAGAGGCAGCGACGGCGCAAAGGAGTCGCTGGCGAGAAGGTAGTGAGATGAAAAGCAGGTGTTGTTGCGAGACGTGATGTCCTCCCACATGCAGCACCAGTGGAGTGGGTCGGCTGAATCAGCTTTTACACAACGACGCGCACTCCCACCACATGGAAGCAGCTCGGCGTCTGGAGACCCAACTCTTAGAAAAATCTTTCGGTGACTTCAAGCACGACCTATCACGCCGCCTCGGTGTCGTACAGTGGTGAACCCAGCGTGGAAATCATTCATTTTCCATTACCGCTCATCCTCACAAGGGTCGCGGGGGTGCTGGAGCGCAGGGAGAAGGACACCGGGTCAGCGGGTAGCTCAAAATAGGGGTGTCACACTCACTTTTGTCAGGGTGCATTCATGCCAACTAGATCTCATGTTGGCCGGAACCGTTTATTTTTGGCCGTAAAAAGGTAACTTCATGGCCGCCATTGACGTCCTATCTTTGTTGAGTGGGAGGGGCAAATGGATGCTCGTTTGGTCAACATGGGTAGATGTCTAGCGCCGTCAATGGCGCTGAAAGATGAGCATCCAAAGCCAGTTTTAATGACTTGGACCTCTACAGTGAGTCAATTTTGTATCACTTCCTTGTCTTATTAGGGTAATTACAGGTCACTTCCTGTAAATTTTTGCAAGGGTATCACGAAAATAACAAGGAACTTGGCAAGAATCAAACAAGGTAGACGATCAGACAATAACAAACAAACACGGGGTTTCAAAGACAGACAATGGCTGATTATCAATCACACACTTGTTATAAGAGGAAGGGAAGCCTAGAGGGACACAAGAGGCGAAAAGCACACACATGACATGACGGTGTTGGTCACTTTCTGCTGATTCCTGACTATTTCCAAGTGACTTCCTGTTGGTTTTGGGGCATTTTAAGGTTCCCTGTTAACTCATTGGTTGCTACTGAAGGCGACGTTTTGAACAAATATAACTGCGGATAAAAAATTAAATCAAGTGCAGTAGTGCGGACACAGCTGACTTAAAACTGCCATGATATTAACGTCAAGCAGATGCTCACTTGTGTGTCACTGCTGATTGTTGTCAGACATTTTGGCTCTCAGGAGAGGTAAAGTTCATTTCCCCGTTAAATGAGGCCCAATGGGAGGGCAGGAGAGTCTCGTCAGTCCGGGCAAAGACAGCTGTCATGCCTATCCACCCAGACGTCACACGGGGGTGCTTAAGGTCTTTCCCGGTGGAATTAAAATGTTCTTATTTTGTTCAATAAAGCACAAGATGAGTTTTTTTTCTGACGTACTAACATATCTTTTTCTCTAGGTCAAGGGTGTCAGACTCGGGTTGATTCGCGGGCCGCATTAACGTTAATTTGATTTCATGTGGGCCGGACCATTTTAGATATATTTAGATTTTTTTTTAAAAATGGATTAAAAGAACTGGATTAAAATCCCTGAATATTCCGTTTTTTTTAGATCTAAAACAATGTTTATTTGAGCTTTTTTTCTGAGTAAGGGAAAATCATTTATTTAATCATTTGTTTTTCATTTCAAAAGGAAACCATTTTTTTTAATTATGTTCATATTAAAGTGGAAAACAGACAATATTTTTATATATTTTATATTTTACAAAAATATTTTTGAACTAAAACACAAAGAAAAAATGGTTTCAAAAATTACAATTATTGATTTAAAAGGGGGAAAAATAAGGAAATATAATATACATCTATATCTATCATTTTATTTTGATCCTAAAACAGAAAGTCGGCACCAATGATTTACTTTCCCGGGCCGCAAAAAATGATGCGCCGGGCCAGATTTGGCCCCCGGGCCCCCACTTTGACACCTGTGCTCTAGGTTATATCAACGGTTAGAGAAATTTGCGTGCGAATGGACCCACATTACGTGTTCGTGTAAAAGCGCAGATTGATGTCAACGGTATAATCGTGATTGTATAATTTATGGTTTATGTGTTAAATCAAGCCGCCGCGTTATCTCCTGCCTGTTGCAATGAATTCTTAATGAAAGCGGAGAATATGATTCTTTCATGGGAAGATGATTTATACATGCGACATACATAGAAATGCTAATCATTTTAAGGAAAAAATAATACATAAATAAATACATGTATGGCCTAACATAAAAATTATTATTGAGGTGATAAAAAAAAAAAATACAGGCATAAAAAATTCATAAGCGCCGAAAAAGAGACGATATAATCACCTGTAAAGGTCATTAACTCATTTATGGTCTATGACAGGGGTGTCAGACTCGGGTTGGTTCGCGGGCCGCGTTAACGTCAACTCGATTTCATGTGGGCCGGATCATTTTAGATATAATATTTAGATTTTTTTTATAAATGGATTTAAAGAACTCGATTAAAAACCCTGAATATTCAGTTTTTTATAGATCTAAAACAATGTTTATTTTAGCTTTTTTTAATATATATTTAGATTTTACATAATGATTTTTGAACTAAAAACACAGAAAAAAATGGATTAAAAAATTACAATTATTGATTTAAAAGGGGGAAAATCAGGAAATTGAAAATATATACATCTATACTCTTCATTTTACTTTGATCCTAAAACAGAAGCCGGCACTCATGATTTACTTTCCCGGGCCACACAAAATGATGCGGCGGGCCAGATTTGGCCCCTGGGCCGCCACTTTAACACATGTGGTCTATGACGTCCAATTCATTTTGTCTGGGACGGTTGGTGGCAATTTTCACAGTTTTTGATGGCCCGTAGTAAATAATGAAAACAATCATTTAATATGACGCACAAGAATCTTAAATTTGACCTACATGCTGTTGCATTTCTGAAAGCAGCCCTCACAAAAAAAATATTGGACACCCCTGAATTAGCTGTTTATTGCTTTTAATAGCGCGAGTGGTTAGCACGTGGGCCTCACAGCTCTGGGCTCTTGGGTTCAAATCCAGGTTGGTCCACCTGTGTGGAGATTTCATCTTCTCCGGGCCTGCGTGGGTTTTCTCCGGGTACTCCGGTTTCCTCCCAAATTCCCAAAACATGCATCCAAAAACAAGGATGCTAAATTATTCCTAGCTATGAAGGATCTGTTGTTTGTCTCTTCGTGCCCTGCGATTGGCTGGCCATTGAAGTCAGCTGGGATAGGCTCCAGCACCCCCCGCGGCCCTAGTGAGGATAAAACGGTTCAGAAAATGAACGCTTTTAATGGCAGGTAAAGGCTTAGCCCACTTTTGTTCCCAGTAGGCAAATTTGTAAATGATCAATTCCAACTTTCCTACTCACAATAAATTGGACGACTGGCAGCCAATGAGTTAACGAGCGTAACCAGAAATAAAGTTTGCTTGTAACTTACCATATTGACCTCGGACACCATGTCTATGCTAGCCACATCTATGCTCATCCCAACCGCCACGGGAGCACCTTAAAAAAACGAAGCATTCGTGTCATTTGGGACAAAAGCATCACCTAAAAATTCATTCAGTAATACCTCGACATACAAGCTTCATACGTTCCGGAATCAAGCTCGTATGTCAATTTACTCGTAACTCAAATCAAATTTTCTCATCGTAAAGAACTAAATAAAAATTAATTTGTTCCCACCCTCTGGAAAAAAAACATCAAAAACATAACATCAACTTTAAATTTAACTTAAATGAACTTAGATTACTATACAGTGGTACCTCTACATACGAGCAGCTCTACCTATGAGATGCTCTAGATACGAGAAAAATTTCGAGATGTGAGAAAGCCATGTGGCCATGACATGAGAGGCTGTTTATCATTGTAGCGCACTGTCTTTTTTTGCCGCATCTCTTTCGTGTATAACAGATATCTACGAACACTGGGCGGAGCCTTGCATTTTTTTCTGTGTTTTTTTCTTTAGCCGTTAGTTAGTCAGTGCGAATGGCGGAGCGATCGCTAATACGAGAGGAATATATGCTACTTCTCGTTGGCAAGTGGTTGTGCGTTATCCTATTGTGAGGACATTTGTGTGCATCATTTTCGGAATAGTATGTTGAAGGGGAATACAAAAGCAAACAGCACATCGATAGAGAAAGCAGGGTGGGGGCGGGGCAAATGCAGCCAACCCGGCCGGTATCAAACTTAAATACAAAATTAGAATTAAGTTTACTGTAAGGTTAGATTAAACATATTTTTGAGTGTGTCTGCATCGTAGTACAAGTTCATTTAAATTTGTTTATGTTATTAAACGAGCGTGTTGCCGTGCAAAAAGCGCCCTTTCGAAACCCGTATAATTTTAGTACTATTAAACACATTTTATTACTATTAAACCACTAGTTATGTGTTACTTTGTTTATAGATGGCGAATTAGAAGAAATCAAACATTTTTTTCCAATCCAATATCCTGTTTTGGGTGTTTTTTCAGAGGGTTGGAACGAATTAATTTGTTTTTAGTTCATTTCAATGGGAAACGTTCATTAGAGTTACGAGAAGATCGACATACGAGCTCAATCCCGGAACGAATTAAGCTCGTATCTCAAGGTACCACTGTACACACTTAAAAAAGAAAGCTATCTTAAGTGTACTCGGCCACCAGGCTGTTTTTTTAATCTCGTATCTCAAGGCAAAATTTGCTCTGAATTTTCCTCCTATCTCAAATTCCTCGTATCCCAAGGCATTAATTACTGTATTTCTAAAACTAAAAAATGCCATGATTTCTTACCTCCAAAATCCGGCCTGAGACGAATGTCATATCCCTTTAAAAGTTTGTCCACCGTGTCTTTGACGAACGACATGTTGCCAGGTTCCTTAATACTAGAAGACAAACGATGGTTATTAGATTGTTTTTTAACAAAGTTGAATCACAAAAAATAGAAGACATAGAAGTCGACCAAAAATATTTGTCAACGTTGGCGCCAAAAAGCTCACCTGCCGCACGCGCACATCCCTACCACGACCAGCGGCCAGCACGCCGCCCGCCGCACCCTCATCCTCCCAGCTTAGTGAACTTTGTGGCGGGCTGGAAGTCGACGCTTCGCCCCCTCGCCTGGCCGCGTACGGTGGTTCCATCCCCCGCCAAGCCTCCCCTCCCTCCGTCGTTCGTCTTCTCCCTCCCCGTCGAGCGCCACTAAATCAGATGTGACTTCACCCACACGACGACACATGCCTGAACGCGCCATCAATCCACGGCGTCCCACGCCGTACTTCTTCCTCCTTTTTGGCAGCTTGTCGCCTCAAATAACACCAATGCTCGCTTCAAAACGCGTCCCGATTAAAGTGGGTGTTTGGGGAGCGCTAATGAGAGTTGGGGTGGTTTCATTTAGTAGCGATGGGGTATCTCGCCATACGATTTGAGATACAAGGCTCAAGATAACGATTACCGTATTTTCTCGCATATTAACCACCCTTAAAATTGCCTTAAAATGGTTGAATTTTATAATTTCTCTCGTATAAGACGCCCCCTGATTCACAATTTTCACCTCCATATTCATGGTTTTAATAGGGAGTACAAATGTGTTACTTTGAAGGCAAAATCTTTTTAAAAATCATCGCACGTGGACGAATTAAAAAAGGAAGTCACGTGAGCAGTACAACCAGGAAGTGTGTCCGTGGCGGTCTAGTTTGTCATCATTAGGTAAGATGGTGGCGCCATGAGCTAGCAATGTAAGTGAGTTTTTTTACATTTTATGCAAGATAAGGTTTTTTTTTTTTCTTGAATTTCATTCATGGACGTCAAAATAAATGTTGTTTGGCGTTTTATCTGTTTATCTTTTCTCTTTTTTTAAAAATAAATGACCACATTGTCTTGCTTAATGGCCTTTCATGCATGTCAAGTCTAATTTGTGCGCATATAAGCCGTACCCTCGATTCAGTCATCTTTTTGGGGGTGACAAATACAGCGCATATGTGAAAAATTACAGTATTAAAGAGAAAAAAATCTGCAATTTTTGACAATTTTTGCGCTGTTGTGACCAATTTGTCAAAAAAAAATGTATTCCTCCCAGAGTATAAACATTTTCGTAAACAAATGAGGGTCTTTCTTAACTCATTGTCTATCACTGATGACCACAGGTGTCCAAGTCATTTAAATGGGAGGAGTGGCTTTTAATGCAGGTTCATTTGGGTCATATCACGGAATGTGTTCTAGTTGTTCGAGTGGTCGTTACGGAAAATAAGTCATGGATGCAATAAAATATTGCATTTACCATTTAGGTACGATTTTTTTTTAAACATTCTACCTATTGATGTGTTCTGAATGCTTAGTAATATCATCGGAACGGGTCATAAAATAGCGCCAGAAAGAAAACGGAGGACAAGGTTGAAGCTAAAGTCATTCTTGCAACATTTGCATGAAGCATTTTAGGTTTGCATCAAACCTCAAATAACTAGAAAATGACTCTTACCTTGTATCGTAGATCACTTGCAGCTTTTTATTTCCATCAACTGCATTCCTGTAAATTAGATTAAAAAAAGCCTTAAAAAACTGTGAGAAACTTGTTCCACTGTCACATAGATGCTATTCGCTAGCAAAAGCTACCTATTTTCTTTTATATGCTAGCAAAACCTAGCAGTTTTCTTTTATTCGCTAGCATAAGCTAACCATTTTCTTTTATACGCTAGCAAAAGCTACCTGTTTGGTTTGTTCGTTAGCAAAAGCTAGCCGTTTTCTTTTATCCAAAAGCTAACCATTTTCTTTTATACACTACCAAAAGCTACCTGATTGGTTTTGTTCGTTAGCAACAGCTATTTGTTTTTTTGGCCCGCTAGCAAAAGCTAGCCGTTTTCTTTAATTCGCTAGCAAAACACACCTGTTTTCATTTATTACGCTAGCAAGGGTTTGTTGTTGTTTTAATCCATCCGCTGTTTCTTTTATCCGCTAGCAAAAGCTAGCCGTTTTCTTTAATTCACTAGCAAAACCCAACTGTTTTCTTTTATTACGCTACCAAGAACTAGTCTTTTAAATCCATCCGCTAGCAAAAGCTAGCTGTTTCTTTTAGCCGTTAGCAAACAGCTAGCCCGTTTCTGTTTTCGCTAGCAAAAAGCTAGCCGTTTTCTCTTTTCGCTAGCAAAAAGCTAGTTTTGTTTTCACTACCAAAAGTTACCTATTTTCTTTGAACGACTAATTCCTTATTTCATGTCTAGTTTAACACCACCCGGTGAGCGCGCTGAACATCTAAAAACAATTTTAAAACAAATATATTAATAAATAACATCTAAATAAACGACCTCTTAGCTCCAGTTAGACACATTCCAAAGCACCAAGTGCCACCTAACCTACCTTCAACACTGCGGTAAGACTGACCGATTAACCTCTCAATGTCATCCTTGTGCAATTAACAACAAAAAACATACATTTTTCCAATCCACTCCAACAATTCTCGCTGAAAAAAACACTGTAAAATATAGGTTATCCCGTTTTTTCCCCTGACATGTCCGCTTATTAGCCTCATAAAACCCATATCGGCGAGGGCCCATTGGGTCGGAATATTAGGCTAAAGCTAAATTAGATACAGCTAATTTCGAGGGATAATCGTGGGGATAACAATAAGAAATGAGCCAATCGTGTTATTCAGTGTCTCTCTCTCTCTCTTTTTTTTCTCTCTCCCCCATTTCGTCTCACCTCCCTCCCTCCTTTCATTTTCACCCCCTCCGCCACTGCGCACATCCACACAGTGCTACTTCCCACCCTCTTTCATTCGTCTCCCTCTTCTTTTATACCTTTCCATTTTTTTTCCAACGACAGCCGAAAGCAGCGACGTTAATGTCATTTGTTTGTCTTTGAGCTACGTCTATTTTGGGGGGCTACTTTTGTCTCCCCCCACGCCGAATTGGAAGCGCTGCGCCTGGAGAACCTGCTGAGGAGCAACGCTGGAGGACGCGAGGTAGTCGTCGTTGTCTTCGTCTTGAAGGTAAAGGGGGACCGCCGGCTTGGGTGGGGGGGTTCGGGGGGCTGTCAGGTGGTGGTCGTGGGGGGCGACTGGTGTTTTTAATGTGTGCGGATATGAGCATGTGTGGCGCAGAGATGCAGCTGGAGCATTTCCACGAGGCTAGGATGTTTTTAACCCATTCATATTTTGGCTAATGAACCCTGTGTTTAAAATAGGGGGTGTGGGGGGCTATATAAATTGAGTCCTGGAAAGTTGAGGGTGGGCAGGGGGGTTTTGATGTCCTGGAAATACAAAATCTTATGAATTGTTCTTTGTTCTTCTGTATGTTCTGATCAAACAGGCACTGCATGTATAAAAAAAATGTGTTGAGCAGAGGTAGCCATATAGCTGATGTTTTTTTTATATTGGAATATTAAATGTAGGTGTTTTTATTAAAAAAATTGAGGGGAAATAAAAATGGAGGGTTAGTGAAGGGGAATAGGTTTGATGATAAGACATATTAAATGATACATGGAGATAATATTGAAGATTAAACAACAATAACTGCACTTGAGGAGAATAGATTAAATGTTGAATTAAAATTGTAAATTATGAAATGAATAATACTAATGAATTAAATCAATGAATGGGAAAGTAGTCTTAATAATAAAAACAAAACATACTAGTAAATGTTACCGAGATTTTTTAAAAATGAAATATGAATGTAGATGATGAAACACCCATTGGAATTAAATAAAAAAATATATAATAATAATATACTAATGAAATTAGTTATTGAAAATAGTAAAAATTGAAAAAATAATGAATTTAGTTATGGTAATTAATTAATATGATGATAATCATGGTAACAAAAACGGAGTAACAAAATGTATTCTAAATGAAATACTTCATGAAATTCAATGAAATTATGATATGTGAATATAAACAAATAAAAAAAATAAGAAACACTCATTTGAACGTATGAAACTAAAAACATTTAAAATGACAAAAAATAAACATGTTACATTTAAAAGCAAATGAAAACACCACCAAAATAACCACGAAAAAACGGAATAATACATCTTGCAGAGAAATACGTAAGTAAAAAGTGGTAACATAAAATAAGCTTAAATTTGTCGGAATTTTGCACGTCGCAGTCAGTCGGTGAAGGAAAATCATTTGCTGTATTTTTTTGCGTTCATGCAGTTAAGTTGTGTGTTTTTTTTGTGCGTGTTTGACGCGAGATGCTGAAAAGTGTGTTTTGGCCGCAGGAATGGGCGATGGAATGCTCCGCAGCTTTGCAATGAGACACGCGTGGCTCAGTTTCTTCCTCGCCAGTCTCACCTGCCGTCTGAGGTGAGCGCACGCCGCCGCGTCGTCATCCTACCGTATTTTCTGAACTATAAGTCGCACTTTTTCATGATTTGGCTGGGCCTGCAACTAAAACTTAAGTGTTTTTTTCCCTCTCTGACCACCGAAAACCTGTTACTGTTGTTTATTTTTTAGGCTGTAGTTATCTGAAAAACTCTTAGCGAATGCCTATTTAGCCTGTTGTTTGCCATTTTACTTTTGTTACTTTAACATAGGTTTGTTCTTGGGTTTCTGATGGATAAATAAATTCCCCGTTCTAAATTGCGACTTATACTCTAGTGCAATTTATATATAAATTTTGTATTCTTTGGCTGGTGCAACTTATCTTCTGAAAAACAATGTTTATTTATTTTGTTGTTGTTGTTGTTGTACAGCCTCCAGCAGGAGGCGACAGGGACGCCCACCGATGCGGAACTAAATAACAACATCACCGTGTTCACCCGCATCTTGGATGGACTGCTGGATGGCTACGACAACAGGCTCCGCCCTGGACTGGGAGGTACCATGTAGATCGAAAAAAAATAATCACATATTTCTTTCTAGAATGTATTTTCTGCACTATAAGACTTCAATAAATGGCCTATCTTAAAATTTGTTTCATATAAGAGGAGCACCAGATTATAAAATGCAGTGGTGATGGTTGTAGTTTTAGTAGTAGTAGTAGTTGGAGTGGTAGTAGTAGTGGTAGTAGTGGTAGTAGTAGTAGTAGTGGTAATAGTCGTAGTGGGAGTAGTTGTTGTAGTAGTAGTAGTAGCAGTAGTAGTAGTGGTGGTGTTAGTGGTAGTAGTGGTAGTAGTGGTAGTAGTAGTAGTATTGGTAGTGGTAGTAGTATTGGTAGTAGTAGTAGGGGTAGTAGTAGTAGTAGTGGTAATAGTAGTAGTGGTAGTAGTTGTTGTAGTAGTAGTAGTGGTGGTGGTAGTAGTAGTATTAGTAGTAGTGGTGGTGGTGGTAGTGCTAGTAGTAATAGTAGTAGTAGTTGTTATTGTAGTACTAGTAGTAATAGTAGTAGTAGTTGTTGTAGTAGTAGTAGTGGTAGTAGTAGTAGTTGTTGTAGTAATAATAGTAGTAGTAGTTGTTGTAGTAATAATAGTAGTAGTAGTTGTTGTAGTAGTAGTGGTGGTAGTAGTAGTAGTAGTTGTTGTAGTAGTAGTGGTGGTGGTAGTACTAGTAGTAGTGGTGGTGGTAGTAGTAGTAGTTGTTGTAGTAGTATTAGTGGTGGTGGTGGTGGTAGTAGTAGTAGTAGTAGTTTCAAGTACTGTTAGGCTAGCATGCATGTTTTTGGGATGTGCGAGGAAACCGGAGTACCCGTAGAAAACCCACGCCTAGTTGATGGGTACATGATTTTTAAAAAAAAATTGAGTTCCTTTTGTATTGTGCGTCACCTGGTGGTTTTGTTGAATCTCCTTTTTCTTATGTTGTTGTTTTTGTTGTTTCTTATTTAACTGTAGTAGCGACCTGTTTAAAGCATAACCTCAATACTTAACACAAAGTACAAAAAAAGACAAAATGGTCGAAATACGTGTGTAGTTTTATGGCTTCTTTTCAATTAAAATGGTCAGCCATAATTGCCAGTTTAATAGCTTGGCAAGGTGAAAAGGAAGGAAGGAAGGCTGCCATCTGGTGGCTAAGAATTGCAACGGGTGCTTTAGAGGGACTGATTTGACTTTTCAAATGCCACTCGAGGACAAGGCTGCCCTTTAAAAATGGGACACTTCGAATTATCTTCTTTAAATAAACTAATGTATTTATTTTATTCCTCTTTTTAGAAATATATTCAGCAGGTTACCACTTGAAGACCTTAAATATTATATTATCAATTATTAAATTATCAATTGAAAAAAAACAGACACTATTTAGCAAACTATTCCACAAAGTATTTCGTTTTAAGGCCATTTTAAGGGTGCGGCTTATACGCGGGTGGCGGTTTAAAATATGATATGCATATATCTATTCCGTCTGAAAACATCTGTTCTCTCTCGTCTTTCAGAAAAGGTGACGGAGATCAAAACCAACATTTTCGTCACCAGCTTCGGTCCCGTCTCGGATACGGAAATGGTATGACCTGGTCCAGGCGGCCATTTTGAATAGCAAATGCTCTAAATGTCCATCAAACTTTGGCCCAGGGCTACGCCGTCAACGTGGGCGGAGGGCGCCACGTCCACAAACGATGATGGCCAAGCGAGAACTATTTGGCATTGCCCGTCTGTCTGTTAACTACTTCCATTTTGGTGCTCATCTGGGCCAAATCCGCCATTTTTTAAATCAAAAATTCACCATTAAAACAAGTGCATCACCCGAAATGAACTCAAGTTCTTTTCCAATTTCAGGAGTACACCATCGACGTGTTCTTCCGCCAGAGTTGGAAGGACGAACGCCTGTGCTTCGAAGGCCCCATGAAGATGCTGCCGCTCAACAACCTGCTGGCCAGCAACATTTGGACGCCGGATACGTTCTTCCTCAACGGGAAAAAGTCCATCGCGCACAACATGACCACGCCGAACAAGCTGCTGCGTTTGCAGGACGACGGCACGCTGCTCTACACAATGAGGTGCCTTTAAGTGTTATAGCAAGGGTGTCAAAGGGGCGGCCCGGGGCCAAATCTGGCCCGCCGCATCATTTTGTGCGGCCCGGGAAAGTAAATCATGAGTGCCGACTTTCTGTTTTAGGATCAAATTCAAATGAAGAGTATAGATGTATATTAAATTTCCTGATGTTGCCCCTTTTTAAATCAATAATTGTCATTTTTTAATCCATTTTTTCAGTTTTTAGTTCAAAATTCATTTTGTAAAATCTAAAAATATATTTAAAAAAAACCTTAAATAAACATTGTTTTAGATCTATAAAAAACGGAAAATTCAGGGCTTGTAATCCAGTTCTTTTAATCCATTTAATAAAAAAATATATCTAAATATTATATCTAAAATGGTCCGGCCCACATAAAATCGAGTTGATGTTAATGCGGCCCGCGAACCAACCCGAGTCTGACACCCTTGGACTAACAGTAAAAAAACAACACTGAAATCTCAAGATTAATATTGGCTCAAAATTTAACTCGTATCTCAAATTGCTCGTATGTTGGGGCACTCATATGCCGAGGTACCCCTGTAATGACAATAAAGGCTTTTGATTGATTGATAGCAGGCTAACTCAATTTTAGACATCTAGAATAATCGTGCTGGAGACGCTACGGTAAAATCCTATAACACACAGGTGTCAAAGTGGCGGCCCGGGGGCCAAATCTGGCCCACCGCATCATTTTGTGTGGCCCGGGAAAGTAAATCATGAGTGCAGACTTTCTGTTTTAGGATCAAATTAAAATGAAGATTATAGATGCATATTATATTTCCTTATTTTCCACCTTTTAAATCAATAATTGCAATTTTTTAATCCATTTTTTCTGTGTTTTTAGTTCAAAAACCATTTTTGAATCTAAAAATATATTTAAAAAAAGCAAAATTAGATCTATAAAAAACGGAATATTCAGGGCTTTTAATCCAGTTCTTTTAATCCATTTATAAAAAAAAAAATCTAAATAATATATCTAAAATGGTCCGGCCCACGTGAAATCAAGTTGACATTAAAGCGGCCCGCGAACCAACCCGAGTCTGACACCCCTGGATTAAACATATTTTTGAGTGTGTCTACATCGTAATCCAAGTCCATTTCAATTTGTTCATGTTATGTTACGAGCGCGTTGCCGTGCAAAAAGCCGACCTTCCCAGTCAAAAATGGCTTGATTACTTACACTCTCAAAGCTAGACAATGTGTTAAGAAAGATTTCGACGTGGCGGAATACATTAACACCTTTGCTTCGGTTATAGCACAACAAGGTTACATCCATTTTTAAGTGTGTATATACTAAGCAAAGTTAATTTATAAGTTAAAGCTTATGTTATATCACAGTGTCATAAAAGTGTAGCGAACCGAATGTGTCAAGTCTCTGCTAACGAACTCCATGCAATACTGTACCCAATAATATCACATTTTATTGCGGATCATAACCACTAGATCGCTATTTGTTACTTTGTGCACGTAGGTGGTGAATTTAGAACAATTAAAAACATGTTTTTCCATGGTAATACAGTGGTACCTCGACATACGATCTTAATCCGTTCCGGGACTGAGATCGTATGTCGAGCTTTTCGTAACTCGAGCGAACGTTTCCCATTGAAATGAATTAAAAACAAATTAATTCGTTCCAACTCACTGAAAAAACACCAAAAACAGGATATTGGATTGGAAAACATGTATTATTTCTTCTAATTCGCCATCTATTAACAAAGTAACACATAACTAGTGGTTTAATAGTAATAAAATGTGTTTAATAGTACTAAAATTATACGGATTTCGCAAAGGGGAGAGAGAGTCGCTCAGAGAGGGCGGGGGTTCGGGGGACTTTATCCACGGCAACGCACTCGTAACCGAACAAACAAATTTAAATTAACTTGGATTAATATATATAGACACACTCAAACATACGTTTAATGTAACTTTACACAAAACTGAATTCTAACTTTGTTTTCATTTTTTTGACCTTCGTTCTGGGCGGGTTAGCGGTTTGCCACGCCTCCACCCTCACGTTCGCTATCGATGGGCTGTTTGCTGTTGTATTCCCTTCAAAATATTCCCAAAATGATGCACACAAATGTCCTCACAATAGGATAACGCACGACCACTTGCCAACCAGAAGTAGTCTTGAATGAGCGATCGCGGGAGCTAACAGGCTAAGGAAGGAACAACAGCCTACCTACGTATTGATTGTGGGTAATGAAGTTTTATTCTGAGAAAGGGTGCCATTGGCTATCGGTGTTGTGTGCGCACGAGTATACTTCATTACCCAGAAAGCCCTCTTTTTGCCCGCATATGTGCGTTATGCGTTTCCTGGTCGAAACTCGTCTGAATAAATCGTTCAGTGCTCGTAGATATCTGTTATACACGAAAGAGATGCGGCAAAAAAAGACAGTGCGCTACAATGATAAACAGCCTCTCATGTCATGGCCACCTGGCTTGGTCGCATCTCGAAATTTTGATTGTATCTAGGGCGAATTATTCGATCGAAATTTTCATCGTTCCTCGAGCATGTCGTAGGTCGAGCTGATCGTAGGTCGAGGTACCACTGTATCCTATTTTAATTTTATTTTTTCAGAGGGTGGGAACGGATTCATTTGTATTTATAGTTATTTTCAATGGGGAAAAAATGATTTGACATACGAGCTCGGTCCCGGAACACATGAAGCTCTTATCTCAAGGTATTACAGGACTGGATGTTCAATGACGTTTTTTTTTTAAATATTTCTTCCCGTTCCAGATTGACCATCTCCGCCGAGTGCCCGATGCAACTGGAGGACTTCCCCATGGACGCACACGCTTGTCCCCTGAAATTCGGAAGCTGTAAGTAGATCAGCGGGTGTGCCCTTAAGCCGCTAAGATTAATTACGCGGGGTTTCCCCGAATTTGGCGCAGGAGAAGGAAGACGCCGTGCCAAAAGTGACTCGGATTAATTGAATGCTTGTCTTAAATACACGCTACTTTGAAACATATGCTCACAGGTCAGTTCGTCGGGTAAACAAGCGTGCGCGCACCCGATTTCAACGAGCATTCGCACCGAAACATTCATTTTTAAATGATTATTTCTGGGTTGCGTCAGTTTAATTCCGCATAATGTCAACTGTTTTTAATTTTATGACCACGGACATGTTTAGAGTGCTTTTCATTCGCTCATTTTCTGAACCGCTTATCCTCACAAGGGTGACGGGGGTGCTGGAGCATATCCCAGCTCACTACAGGCACCACTATGATTCGCCAGCCAATCACAGGGCACGACGACCAATCACTCAGGGCCAATTTAGAGTCGTGAATTAGCTTAGCATGCATCTTTTTGGGATGTGGGAGGAAACCGGAGTACCCGGAGAAAACCCACGCTGGATTTGAACCCAGGACCCCAGAGCACTAGCCACATTAGCCGCCGATTTATATTTTATTTTATTCATGATATGGATTTCTTTTTTTTTTTTTACAATATTTATATTTTATTTTATTCATGATATTCATTTCTTGATTTTTTTTACAATATATTTTTTTCTTTTATTCATTATATTCATTTCTTGATTTTTTTTACAATATTTATATTTTATTTTATTCATTATATTCATTTCTATATTTGTTTTACAATGTTTATATTTTATTTTATTCATTATATTCATTTCTATATATATTTTTTACAATATTTATATTTTATTGTATTCCTTATATTCATTTTTTTTACAATACCCGCAGAAAACCAACGCAGGCCCGAGAGAACATGCAAATGTAGACCCAGAAAGGTATCAAAATTTAAAACAAAATTAGAATTAAGTTTAGTGTAAATTTAGATTAAACCACGTGTCAAAGTGGCGGCCCGGGGGCCAAATCTGGCCCGGCGCATCATTTTGTGTGGCCCGGGAAAGTAAATCATAGGTGCCGACTTTCTGTTTTAGGATCAAATTAAAATGAAGAGTATAGATGTATATTAAATTTCCTGATATTCCCCCTTTTAAATCAATAATTGTCATTTTTTAATCCATTTTTTCTGTGTTTTTAGTTCAAAAATCATTTTGTAAAATCTAAAAATATATTAAAAAAACGCTGAAATAAACATTGTTTTAGATCTATAAAAACTGCATATTCAGGGCTTTTAATCCAGTTCTTTTAATCCATTTATTTAAAAAAATCTAAATATTTTATCTAAAATGGTCTGGCCCACTGTTTACAATGCAACTTTAATATATTCTAAAATTTAAAATGATATCTAACCCAATTTCTCGTGAATAATTAGCATATGAAACAAAAAAATCGGAGAATTGAGCATTATTAAAATGAATTTATTGATTTTGATGAGGTTTAACCCTGAATTTCACTATTTATGATGCTAAGAGACATTTTAAGAAAAAAACATAAAGTGTTAAGTTAGAAAATAAAAAAGGAAGGGGGGGGTTAAAATTAGGGAAATAATGCTACAATGATAGCCGTGTCCATTTCTGTCTTTTTTTGGCTGACATTGTTAATAGTATATCTTCTGCTTTTAGCTGGGTTATGTAACCGTATTAAAGGCGTAGCTGACACAAGAATAGAAAAAAAACAACAATGCTAACTTCCGAGCTGCTTAGTGGGGTTTTTTTTTGGAAAGCCCTTACAAAAAGATATTTTTTGAAAAATCTGTTGTATGAGCCTTGGATCCGCTATCAGCTCCGTATCCGGTTTCCCGCGACTCCATTAACCCCAGCTAATCCTTTGACCCCACGGACGGCGCCCGCCCGGCCGGCCATCCCACTTTCACCCATTCCGCTGCTCCAGGCGTTCTTGGACACATTAATCACCTCTCCCCGCTCCCGCTAAGCTACTATCGCTAGCTGGGGAACTGTAAGCTTTCTACTCTGGAAGTCAGACTTTTTTTAAACACACGGGCTTGTATCAAAATACGACCCACGCGAGTCATAGCCAGCAGACTCGATACTGCGATAATCTGATTCAACTGTAGACATTTTTAGAAAAGCCAAGTGCACACTTCTAGCGGTTTTCGAGTATTTTCTTCTATTATTTTAAAGTTTCCACTCATTTTCTGAACCACTTTATCCTCACTAGGGTAGCGGGGGGTGCTGGAGCCTATCCCAGCTGACGGGCGGGGGACACTCTGAATTGGTGGCCAGCCAATCACAGGGAACAACGACACAAACAGCAAATCAGTCATAGAAAGGGGGAATTTAGAGTGTCCAATAAGCCTGCGATGCATGTTTTTGGAATGTGGGAGGAAACCAGAGTACCCGGAGAAAACCCACATAAGAACATGCCAACTCCACACAGTTGGACCGACCTGGATTTGAACCCAGGAACCAAGAGCGCTAAGCACACGAGCCGTCGGGCCGCCTATTTGTATTTTATTTTATTCATTATATTCATTATTTTTTAAACAATATTTATATTTTATATTTAATTTTATTCATTATATTCATTTTTTTACAATATTTATATTTTATTTTATTCATTCTATTCATTTATTTCTTTTTTTTACAATATTTATATTTTATTTTATTCATTATATTCATTTATTTCTTTTTTTACAATATTTATATTTTATTTTATTCATTATATTCATTTTTTGACAATATTTATATTTTATATTTTATTTTATTCTTTCTATTCATTTTTTTTACAATATTTATATTTTATTCATTATATTCATTTTTTACAATATTTATATTTTATATTCTTCATTATATTTATTTTACAAAATGTATATTTTATTTTATTCATTATATTCATTATATTTATTTATTTATTTTACAAAATGTATATTTTATTTTATTCATTATATTCATTATTTTTTTACAATATTTACATTTTATTGTATTTTTTGTAGTTATTTATTTAAATATGTATATATATTTTATATTTTATTTATAAATTTATTTATTTATTTTTAAAAATTTATATTTGATATTTTTTATATCTTGTTTTATATATATATATATATAAAATATTTTTTAGGCTACAAGCTCTCTTGTTTAACAGGCAATTAAAATAATTGTTTACATTTATTCGATTCTTTAGTAAGTGTATTTTCCGGACTATAAGTGGCACTTTTTTTCACCATTTGGACAGACAATGAAGTGTAAAATTGCAAGACGCGCTAATGTTGTCCCCGGCTGGTCAGAGACAATAATCCTAGTGGGTCTGAGGTCAATCTGGGGATATTGAAGACAATCTGCGAAGTCTTCTGACACCACAGCTGGGATTAGTGCTGGTAGATTGGACCACAGAGTGCCGCGCTAACACACACACGCGCAGATTTAGCCACGGGGTGATGATGCTTAGCGATTGCTTTCACACTCACAAGCGCACACTATCGCACACTTTACGTAAATTTGATGCACTAGCGGGTATAGATCCAAAATTGGTTTTAGAAAATTGCTTTTGACACAATTAGGAGGGAAAAGCAAAGGTTAAAGGATGTTGAAATGTTGCATTTTGGCTAACGTTTTTGCTAACGTGTTTTGCTAACCCCCTTCTTTTCCTTTTTAGTTCAAACAGATAAGAATAAAATGCAAATACATTTAAAAAAAATCAAAAATACAAAGGTATATTTGCTTTTCAAAGACCCTAAAAGAGGATTTGAATCTCTATAAATGCTTTATTGACCATCAGAAAAGCTGTTAATTCACTAGTCAATTCGTTTTGCTAGCTAGTTTTTGGACTGATGCTAGTGCTATGTTAGCACGCAGTCTGAAATGAAATCCTGGGAGTCACGTGACTTCCAGGCAGCACAGGTGGCTAAAAAAAGAATGACACTTGTCCGTTAGCGAATAAAACACGCAGATTAACGGTCAATTCATGTCACTGTGGTTATTGCAGTCAAAGATTTAAAGAGCACAAGTCCAATAAAACCAAAAGTCATGTAGCCTATAAATTACTCAACCACAGTACACTAACTATTCCTGGCTGGTTTTTAATGTTAGTTTTAATGGAAGAGGACTGTCAATTTTGTTTAGAGCACCAATGTCTCAAAGTGGCGGCCCGGGGGCCAAATCTGGCCCGCCGCATCATTTTGTGTGGCCCGGGAAAGTAAATCATGAGTGCCGACTTTCTGTTTTAGGATCTAATTGAAATGAAGAGTATATATGTATATTACATTTCCTGATTTTCCCCCTTTTAAATCAATCATTGTCATTTTTTAATTCATTTTTTCTGTGTTTTTAGTTCAAAAATCATTTTGTAAAATCTAAAAATATATTTAAAAAGCTAAAATAAACATTGTTTTAGATCTATAAAAAAATAAATATTCAGGGATTTTGATCCAGTTCTTTTAATCCATTTATTTAAAAAAAAATCGAAATATTATATCTAAAATGGTCGGGCCCATATGAAATTGAGTTGACGTTAACGCGGCCCGCGAACCAAGCCGAGTCTGACACCCTTGGCTTAGAGGGAATATTATTATGAGTAAAGAGTTTATCAATTCATTATTTTATTGGATCGACCCGTTGGTAAAGTGGTTACCGCGATGGGCTTGCAGTTCAGGGGTCGTGGGTTCGATCCCAAGTGGGTCCTCACTGTGTGTTCTTTCCAGGCTTGTGTGGGGTTTTGTCCAGGTACTCCGGTTTCCTCACACATTCCCAAAACATGCATGCTAGGCTAATTGTATGCTAACTGAGTGTTAACGTCAACTCGATTTCATGTGGGCCGGACCATTTTAGATATAGTATTTAGATTTTTTTTAATAAATGGATTAAAAGCCCTGAATATTCAGTTTTTTATAGATCTAAAACAATATTTATTTTAGCTTTTTTATCTATATTTTTAGATTTTACAAAATGATTTTTGAACTAAAAACACAGAAAAAATGGATTAAAAAATTACAATTATTGATTTAAAAGGGGAAAATCAGAAAATTTAATATACATCTATACTCTTCATTTTAATTTGATCCTAAAACAGAAACTCGGCACTCATGATTTACTTTCCCGGGCCACACAAAATGATGCGGCGGGCCAGATATGGCCCCTGGGCCGCCACTTTGACACATGTGGGTTAGTATATAGGCTAGGATAGGCTCCAGCTGTTTTTTTAAAGCAACAGTGCTGCCCTGGTTTTGCCAAATTTTGATCAGGGCTAAAATTTGACTCTTCCTCAGATGCCTACCCGGTTTCAGAGGTCGTCTACACGTGGGATAAAGGGGCGGCCAAGTCGGTGGTGGTCGGGGAGGAAGGCTCCCGTCTCAACCAGTACCACCTGATTGGTCAGACGGCTGGCACAGAGGACATCTCCACCAGCAGAGGTGAGCGCCCACCAATTCCATTACACATCATAGTCTGATCCCGCCCACATCTTCCATTTGATAGTTCACAAGCAGGGGTTTAGAACCAAAAGATAATTGTTGCGCTATTAAAAAATACTATTTTGAAAAATGGGTTTTTAACAAATAAAAGATTGAGTTTACAAACAAAAATGCAATCACTCGCTTATTAGGATCCGACAGCTGTTTCTGGCTACCATAAAAAAAATTCAACTCTCTACCTTGCACGGTTTGGACAAACTTAGCGAGAGAATCTTAACATACACACACACACACATAAATCCTGCGTCTATGCTTCAATTCGGCGATGATATCCGTCCAGGTAAATAACAAAACATTATCCAGCATATGCAGCAGTCAAGATGCTATCCTGCTAAATCTTAACCTAGCAACCGCTAGCATGTTCATTCTTTCATCTTCCGTACCACACCGGGTTGCCAGATTCTATCCCAGCTGACTTTGAGCGAAGGCAGACGACACCCTAGACCGGTCGCTTGCCCGCACCGAAGTCAGCCAGGTGAACCCCTACACCATCGGGTGGCGCTAGCATGTTCTATCTCAAGGGTGTCAGACCGGGTTGGTTCGCGGGCCGCTTGAACGTCAACTTGATTTCATGTGCGCCGGACCATTTCAGATATAATATTTAGATATATTTTTTTATAAATTGATTAAAAGAACTGGATTAAAAGCCCTGAATATTCCGTTTTTTATAGATCTAAAACAATGTTTATTTTAGCTTCTTTTATATATTTTTAGATTTTACAAAAGGATTTTTGAACTAAAAACACAGAAAAATGGATTTAAAAAATGACAATTATTGATTTAAAAGGGGGAAAATCTGGAAATTTAATATACATCTATACTCTTCATTTTAATTTGATCCTAAAACAGAAAGTCAACGCTTTAACGTCAACTTGATTTCACGTGGGCCGGAACATTCTAGATATAATATTTAGATTTTCTTTATATAAATGGATTAAAAGAACTGGAGTTTTTGTATAGATCTAAAACAATGTTTGTTTTAGCTTTTTTTTTTTAGATATTTTTAGATTTTACAAAATGATTTTTGAACAAAAAACACAGAAAAAATGGATTAAAAAATGACAATTATTGATTTAAAAGGGGGAAAATCAGGAAATGTAATATACATCTATACTCTTCGTTTTAATTTGATCCTAAAACAGAAAGTCAGCACTCATAATTGACTTTCCCGGGCCACACAAAATGATGTGCCGGGCCAAATTTGGCCCCCGGGCCGCCACTTTGACACACGGGTGGCACTAGCATGTTCTATCTTATTATTTTTCCAGCCCGTGGCGTTACCCAGACGTTGTTGGGGGCAAATGTTTTCAAATCAAGCCTTAGAGGGAAGGCGAATGAATCAGGCGGATTTGGTCAGGGCCTCCTACACGAGCGCCAGCTGTCCCCGTCCCACCCCCGCCCTTGACGAGCTTTCGTCTCAGGGTGAAGCGGTGGGGGGACCACTTATCCAGCATCCCTATTGGGTATGCCGGCCGGCTTAATCCCCACGAGGGCTCATCAGTCAGTTGTGCTTTTACCGAGTGACGTCACGACGGA
Organism: Stigmatopora argus; assembly: GCF_051989625.1. Classification (NCBI taxonomy): domain Eukaryota; kingdom Metazoa; phylum Chordata; class Actinopteri; order Syngnathiformes; family Syngnathidae; genus Stigmatopora; species Stigmatopora argus. Next base: position 16,228,712 of record NC_135394.1, read on the forward strand.
GCCACTACCATAAAGTAGGATGCAACACCCCCCCCCAACTAAGGTCAGATATAAAAAAAATGTTGCTACGTCACTTTTTTAAAAATTGAATTTCTAATCCATTAAAATTGCGTTTTAGAGCCCACGACAGGTGTCCCAATATTTATGAGCATAACTGGATAAGGTCAAGCCTAGTTTTTGTGTCTTATTAATCTAATTTGTCAGCTACATAACTCTTCTATTATACTTATATTTGGTGCCCTGATCCGGTTATCCTCACAAGGGTTACTGGGGTGCCGGAGTCTACCCCAGCTAACAATGTACACTTTAATTGGCTGCCGCCCAATCGCATGGCACAATGAGAGAAGCTATCGTTAGCAACGGTAAGGAAAATTTTGAGTGTCCAAAGCCTTTTTTTGGGGACGTGGGAGGAAACCGGAGTACACGGAGAAAACCCACGCAAGCCAGGGGAGAACATGCAAACTTCCTATAGTAAGGACCAACCCGGGATCGAACCCTCGACCCCAGAATGGTGAGCCCGAGGCGCCAACCACTGCTCAATTTATGACGTTTTGATTAGTTATTAATGATGTCATTCACCTAGGAGGGCGGCCCGGTGGAGTGAGTGGTTAGCGCAGGGGTGTCAGACTCGGGTTGGTTCACGGGCCGCTTTAACGTCAACTTGATTTCACGTGGGCCGGACCATTTTAGATATAATATTTAGATTTTTTTGGGGGGAAAGGGATTAAAAGCCCTGAATGTTCCGTTTTTTATAAATCTAAAAGAATGTTTATTTGAGCTTTTTTTTAAATATATTTTTAGATTTTACAAAATGATTTTTGAACTAAAAACACAGAAAAAATGGATTAAAAAATGACAATTATTGATTTAAAAGGGGGAAAATCAGGAAATGTAATATACATCTATACTATTCATTTTAATTTGATCCTAAAACACAAAGTCGGCACTCATGATTTACTTTCTCGGGCCACAAAAAATGATGCGGCGGGCCAGATTTGGCCCCCGGGCCGCCACTTTGACACGTGGGTTAGCGCGTAGGCCTCGTGGTTCTGGGGTCGTGGGTTCAATCCCGGCTTGGTCCTCATTCTGTGGAGTTCGCATGTTCTCCCCGTGCCCGCGTGGGTTTTCTCCGGGTACTCCGGTTTTCTCCCACATTCTAAAAACATGCATGGTAAATTTCCCCTAGCTAAGTGTGATTGGTTGTTTGTCTCCTTTTGCCCTGCGATTGGCTGGCCACCGATTCAGGGTGTCCCCCGCCTCTGGCTCAGAGACAGCTGGGATTGGCTCCAGCACCCCCGGCGAGGATAAAACGGTTCAGAAAATGAGATGAGATTCACCTGGAATAAAAGGATAAGAATAGCATAGATGCACTATGGTCGGGAGGAGGTCTCACTGGGAATAACAGTAGTAAATCTGACGTAGATGATCTATCCGAGAGGGTTCCCTCTGGATCACGCAAACAAGGTTCAAATCCCGCCGTCACGGCAACGGCTTTCTTCTTTTCTCCCGGGCAGACGGAGCCTTTAGCCTTAATTAACGCCTTTAATCTGAGGCACAAAACCCTCTTTAAGCGGCTCCAGAATAGCTCGCAGTCACCCTCGGACCGACGCCTCGAGACCCAAACGACGACGGCGAGAATCGCGGCGGGGGTGGGATTCCGTCCGTTCCCGGGCCAAACGGCGACGGCGCTCACCAGTTGACCAGCATGGCCGCGTTGTTCTCGGCGACAAAGGGCAGCTCGCCGCAGACGCTCCAGAATCCAAGCGTTAAAGTCCACCAAATCTGCATGGTTTTCTTCATTTTTGACTTTTCCGCATCTTCCCCATTCGCGTCGAAAAGAAAAAAAAAGGGGGCGGGGTCAAACGCGAGCGACGCCGGGGCGACGCCGGCGCCACCGAGCTCGTCTGACGGTCGCCCGCCCGCTCGCCGAAGTCATGACGGATGCCCAACTTTTTTTCCCCGCGGGTGTCCCACGGGCGGCGCCGACCCCCCCGCCCTACTTGCTCCGCCTCCCGCCGCTTCGGTAGTCGCGGCGCCCGGCTCAGGAGAGGATGTGCCAATCCAGAGAGGACACACACAGGATGCAGATTGTGACCGGGGGATTAACGGGACGGGGGGAAAAAATCGGATTTTGCCAGGAGAAAGCGACAGTCATCTGTGGATTTTTTTTCACTGGGGAGGAAATAAAATGCAATCTCCCGTTGGTTAACAGGATGATGATGAGGAGGATGAGGATGAAGACTCGCCCGGCAACCTAGTTATTCGGACTTGACTTTACGTGATAAGAGCGGGATAACGTCCGCTGAATCCAGGAAATTTTCAACAACAAGAGCGAGAGGAAACAGGAAGTGCCTTGTCGCAATTTAGATCATTTTAATTTAAAAAAAAAACCATACAAACAAGAGAACTAGGACAAAAAATACAAAGTTAAAAGGGGAGACGCACACTGACAAACATCATTCATCAGGAAACGAGACTTGCACGAGGACGTGCACAAACACGGGGTTTAAATACACACGGGGTTGATGGCAATCACAAACACGCCCAATTCAATGCTTTTATTGTCACCATACATGTATAATGAGATTTCAAGCTTCACCACCAAGTGCACAAATAACAACAAAAAATAATAATTATAAAACAATTGAATAAATATTTAAATAAGTAACAAATAAATCCCCATCTAGCAAGCCAACAAAATTTACAGTACCCCCTCCCTCTTAAGGGACAAATCCCAGGCGTCCCAAAACAAAAAAATTCCTCAAAAAGGGTGGCAGGGGTGCCGGAGCCTATCCCGGCACATTGTCCAGCTGCAAAAAAAAACCCTAAATATCCAAAATATGACAAAAAAACTTAACCATGGGGTCGTCCGGGCCCCCCCGCTCCGGGCTAGGATGTATTGATCCGAATATAAGACGATATATTTTGCATTGAAATAAGACTGTTGGTTTTCTTACTTTCAGGGTCGAGACATTATACCCATTCACAACGCTAGATGGCGCCAGATAATGTTAAACCGAATGCTGAACACTTTTTGCAGTTTTTGCAATTTTGTTGTTTCATGACAGTAGATTAGTTCAAAAAGTAAAAACATTTACAAATGCAGTTGCACTTTAGTGTAGATATTTAAATGTTCACATATTAAGATGTGATAGACATTTTTTGCATGATTTGAATGACACAAAATAACATCTCTCGAATATATCATTATAGTCATTTATTTCAGATGTACTCTCAGTATTTTCTGTATAAAAAAAACCTATAAAAACATTTAGTGTTCAAAAAGTCTATTTCCCAAACTTGAGTCTTGCAAAAACGCTAGATGGCGCCAGAAATCTTCAAACCGAATGCTGAACACTTTTTGCAGTTTTTGCAATTTTGTTGTTTTATCACAGTAGATGAGTTTATTTCCATTTCAAAAAGCAAAAGCCATTCATTTGCACTTTAGTTGACATTTTAAATGTTCCCATAATAAGATGTGATAGACATTTTTTGCATGATTTTAATGAGGCAAAATAACATGCTTTTTCTCTCCAATATATTACTATTATCATTTTTTTCGGATAAACTCATTATTTTCTGTATAAAATTTGAATTTGGTGTTCAAAACGTTATTTTTAAAACTCCATTCTTCAACAGGAGGGAATTGTCTTATCATCGGGATCGTCTTATATTCGGGATCGTCTTATATTCGGGCCAATACGGCATTTGTGCTCATGTGAAAGCGACACCCACAAACCGAGATAACGCCCCGCCCCTTGTCTTTTTCCATCGCTTAGGTCAGTACACGGTGATGATGGCTCACTTCTACCTGAAGAGGAAGATCGGCTACTTCGTCATCCAGACGTACATGCCTTGCTTCATGACCGTCATCCTGTCGCAGGTTTCCTTCTGGCTTAACCGCGAGTCCGTGCCCGCACGCACCGTCTTCGGTAAGAAAAATTCCGTAGTCTGGGTCGACCGGGTCTGAAAAATAATAATAATAATAACCCAACATTGTTGTCGTCTGGCGCAGGAGTGACCACGGTGCTGACCATGACCACGCTCAGCATCAGCGCCCGCAACTCGTTGCCCAAAGTGGCCTACGCCACCGCCATGGACTGGTTCATCGCCGTGTGCTACGCTTTTGTTTTCTCCGCCCTCATCGAGTTCGCCACCGTCAACTACTTCACCAAGAGGAGCTGGGCTTGGGACGGCAAGAAGGCCATGGAGGCCCAACAGCCTAAAGTCAGTCACATTACATTCCGTACCAATCAATTCAATTCAATACTTTTATGGTCACCATACAAGGACAGTCGTACCTCTACTTACGATCTTAATTCATTCCGGGATTGAGCTCGTATGTTGATCTTCTCGTAACTCGAGCGAACGTTTCCCATTGAAATGAACTAAAAACTAATTAATTCGTTCCAACCCTCTGAAAAAACACACCAAAACAGGATATTGGATTGGAAAAACATTTTTATTTGTTCGAATTCGCCATCTATTGATAAAGTAACAAATAACAAGTGGTTTAATAAATAAAATAATCACTTTTCCCTCAGTTTTGAAATAAAAAACAATCCCTTTTTCCCCATCTGTTTAAAAATAAAAAATAAAATAATGACTTTTTTCCCTCCGTTTTAAAATAAATATAAAATAACTTTTTTTCCCTCAGTTATGAAATAAAAAATATAAATAGTTACTTTTTCTCTACATTTTAAAATAAAAAAACAATCCTTTTCCCATCTGTTTAAAAATAAAAAATAAAATAATAACTTTTTTCCCTCCATTTTAAAATAAATATAAAATAACTTTTTTCCCTCAGTTTTGAAATAAAAAATATAAATAGTTACTTTTTCTCTACATTTTAAAATAAAAAAACAATCCTTTTCCCATCTGTTTTAAAATGAAAAATAAAATAATGACTTTTTTCCCTCCGTTTTAAAATAAAAAATCAAATAGTTACTTTTTCTCTACATTTTAAAATAAAAAACAATCCTTTTCCCATCTGCTTTAAAATAAAAATAAAATAATGACTTTTTCCCTCCGTTTTAAAACAAAAAATAAAATGACTTTTTTCCCTCCATTTTAAAAAAAAATCACTTCCCCCTCTATTTTGACACAAAAATAATTACTCCCACGCCTCCGTTTTAAAATAAAAAAAGAATAACTTTTTCCCCCTCCCTTTTGATAAAATCCTGACTTTTCCCCCTCCAATAAATCCCAATGTAAGACATGTGATAGGTTTATTATTAATACACTTTAATCAAAACAGGGAGACATCATTAACATACTCTGGCCCACAACTTGCAAGGAAAATCACTCCCGACTCGCCCTCGTCCAGGATGATTCTAAAGAAACGGCATCTTCCTCTGTCAATTTAGTCGGCGCATAATCAAAACATTTGAGGTAATCTGATTCAAACAATTGCATAACCTAACCGAATAACACCATTAAGGTCAAAAAACAACTGCCACAACAATCCCATATTAGATCGGAACCAAAAACACCTGCGTAAGAATTTGCACAAGTAAACATACAAAGTGACCCGAGCGGATCGGAAACCAAAACAACTGCGTAAGAATTTGCACAAATAAGCATAATCATTTCTTTACAAGGTAAACAGAGCAACGGTATTTTTAAACAATAATGCGAGTATTTTCGGAAGTTGATTCGATTATCGCCATCTGCCGGAATCCAAGTCTAAGCAATTTAAGAGTCCCTTGCAGATCTTCATATCCAACTCAGATCAACAGTCTCGGCCTGGAACATGGTGTCCTGTTCGCTCAATAGTCCTGAAAACAATTAACTGGCCTCGAAAGCAGCTGTGGGGGGGGAAAGTGTCCTCGAGCTTACTCGGTCCCAACATAAAGTATAGCACAAATTAATTTATAGCTTCATTACCTATTAAATGCTTAATGAACATATAGTAATATCCCAGAATAAACCCAACAACATCTAAATCAGGGGTCGGGAACCTTTTTGACGAAGAGAGCCACAAACAATTCATATTTTCCAATGTTATTCCTTGTGAGCCATACTACCAATTTAAAAGTCAAAATACAGACATGTAAACGAGTGCCTTTTCAATTTTTTTTGGTCATTTCACCACTTTTAAAGTGGAAAAAAATGAATATTTTTTAAAAGATTCTTATGCTGTTGCTAATCAATGAGAGGATGCATTCCAGAAGAGTCTACTGTAAAAAAATGAAGATTAAAGCAAAAAAAGGAAGATTAAAGCAAAAAAATGAAGATTAAAGCAAAAAAAATGAAGATTAAAGCAAAAAAATGAAGATTAAAGCAAAAAAAATGAAGATTAAAGCAAAAACATGAGGATTAAAGCAAAAAAATGAAGATTAAAGCAAAAAAAAATGAAGATTAAAGCAGTTCTAGATGTAATATCTCAGTTCTGTCAACAGCGATTTACATATTTTAGCCCACAGGTTAGCAAAGAGCCAGATGCACCCATCAAAAGAGCCACATGTGGCTCCCGAGCCATAGGTTCCCTACCCCTGATCTAAATGAACAAAGTGTCTTTTTCCCCCAAACAGCGAAAGGACCCATTGGCGCTGTCCAAGAAGCCCAACAACGCCTGCGCGGCCGGCGTCAACTACACGGCCAACCTGACCAAGGACGCCTCGGTGTCCACCATTTCCAACAGCACGTCGGCGGTGCAGCTCAAGGCGGCAGCGGCGGCGGCGCCCGAATCCAAGGGCGCCGACCCCAAGAAGACGTACAACAGCGTGAGCAAGATCGACAAAATGTCCCGCATCGTTTTCCCCGTCCTCTTCGGCACCTTCAACCTGGTCTACTGGGCCACCTATCTCAACCGGGAGCCCGTCATCAAGGGCGCCGTTTAGCCGCGACTGACCCCCCCCCCCCCCCCCCCCCCCCCCCACGTTCCCCAAAAAGTCACCCGTCTTATTTTAAAATGTATTATTTATTTTTTAATTCGTCGCATGTCGCTTCTGCTCCCCTTAATGAACCTTTCCTTCATTTTTCCACATTTTAGCATTTGGATTTAACGATTGTTCACCCAGAGACCTTTAGGTGGCGTTTGGCTTTTCCAGGGGTGCTTCAGCCATTTCCCGGGGGTTTTCCTAAGACGAGATTTGGTTCCACGGCTACAAAATAAGAGCCGAAAACAGACGGGTGAGTTGGAATTTCAAAATAAGTCAAACGTAGAGCCAAAACGAGTGGTTAGCGCGTTGGCCTCGTGGTTTCTGGACTCGTGGGTTCGATCCCAGGTGTGGAGTTTGCATGTTCTCCCCTGGGCTCGCGTGGGTTTTTACGCCGGGTACTCCGCTTTCCTCCCACGTTCCAAAAAAACATGCATGCTAGGCTAGGCTAGCTGCTTTAACACTCTAAATTGCCTAACCCTAGCTATGATTGATTGTTCTTTGTCTTCTTGTGCCCTGTGATTGGCTGGGTAAGATGGGATAGGCTCCAGCACCCCCACCCCGCGAGCCTAGGGAGGATAAAGCGGCCTTGCCTTTTTAGTCATTATTTAAGTACAATGAAATTTAAAGCCTCATCTTAAGTAGTTATAAAAATATTTATATACAAATGTGGCTAAAGTAGTTAGCAACATAACGAGCTAGCGTCCTTAAAATTCAACCCGTTATGATTAATAAACCCACAAAAAAAGAATCAAGAAATATTGCCAAAAAGGGCACAGGAAGTCAGACTTTTATTTTGAAATGAACAATTTTTGTGAACATTTTGGGGCAAATTTACACTATTTTAAAAATTCGGTTCCCCATTTAAACCCACACAAAAAAACAAGAATCAAAAAATTTGGTTTCACAAAAATCATGTCCTAACACACAAAAAAATAAAATAACAATAACTTTCCAACAATCAAACGTAAACCCCAAAAAATAAAGTAACAACCAAAAAAATTGACATTTTTTGGGGGAAACTGAACTTTTTTTTTCCACGCAAAGTGGGCGGAGCATGGCAGCCAGGCCAAATGCTATGCAAAACTTATTATTAGCCCACAGCAGCTTGTTTATGTTTTTTTTTTTTTTAATTATTTGTTTTTTGTACAAATAAGAATTTGTCGCAAAGCCATGTCCACCAACGTATTTTGCCTTCAGAGTGTTTTTTTTAGCACTCTTAACTTGTTCTGGCTTCTCTTAATTCTTGCAATTTTCTTGCTGCTTTTTTCAGAACATCATTAGCAAGTATTAAAAATTTTCTTGTATTAAAAAAAAACAAAAAAAATTATCTAGGTCGTATTTTTTCCTTTTTTTGTCCGCGTCAAAACAGAATCAATTTTTTTTCATTGAAATCCGGATTCGGATGAAGGATTTTTTGGTCAAAAACTCGCTTTCGCACTGTTTCATTTCGCCGTGGCTTTAATATTTTTCAATTTAATTTTTTGAAATAACATTTTTCCTTGCTTCAAATGTGTTCTGTACGTATATTTCCATTTATTCAGCAGCTAAAAACCACCACGCTAGTCTCGGAGTGGCTTTAGTTTTTGATAGAATACAGTGACGCCTTGTAATTTATTGTTGTTTTTATGAGTTGTAAAAAAAAAATAGATATAAAAATAAAAGAAAATAAAACACAAGCATTTGTTCCAGTTATGAAAAATGAATGCAATGTATATGCCTCCTGAGTGGCCTGTCACAATTTTAAAAGAACCTTTTTGGTAGCACATGGATGTATTATACTTATATTATCATATGGAAGTGCATTTTTAATATGGGCTGTTCTTTAAATGCAAATATCTGAAGCAATAAATAATGCTTTCTCTGAAAAAAGTGACATTATTCATGCAACAGTTTCTTTTAGATCAA